>NW_025534050.1:0-293699 GCF_020615455.1 Coregonus clupeaformis
TTCCTCTTATTATGTGATCCAGTACTGAAATAAATGTAAATCAAACTTCCATCTGTGTCAACTGCTCTCTTACATCCTGAACTTCTCAATACCAGAAAATCATCATAACACCTAGTAACTTCCATTCATGGCCAACGATGCACCAGGCCAGCTAGTTAATGGCCCCTTTTCAAATTATTACTATTTTTGAGAAGTAACTGTGAGATGCTCATCTCACGCCACAATGTCCCCCCCAAAAAAAAAATGTGGACAATTATTATTTTATATATTTTTTAGATTCCATTATATTCTGTTCGTTAGTGTTCAGTATTTTCTGCGACTACTTCGCTAAAAGTATTGCGTCTGATTAAAATGGCACTATAGTTTCCATAAAGTGACCATTTGAATAAGTTTGTAGGTGCAACAGTTTTTATTTCTGTCCATTTAAGAACCAACGATGTGCTACCTTTTTGTAGCATTTCTGACAATACTAACTTAATTTCAGCCAAATCTGAGTTCTATCTAACCTGGTCAGCAACTTGGATGCTTGGCAACAATACAACGGCTATTAGCTAACGTTAGCTTGCTTGTCCAATGTCCAGCAGCTAGCCTCTTTAGCTAGCTAACACCAGTCAGCTGAAAGTAGCTAGCTAACAAACAGGCAAAGAATGGTAGCTAGCTGTAATTGTTTATGGAAGGTTTGTTACACAAATAACTTCTGCCATTAGCTAGTTAGAACCAGACAACATCGACACAGAAGCTAGCTAATGATAGCTAGTTAACGTCCAGTCGTACATTTTTGTTCAAAACATAGCTACATCAGTTCAAATCCAAATTGTCATGCTGCTACCTTACAATGCATGCAATGCAATGGACTTTTGCAACACTAGCTAGCTATCTACTCCATAGAACAAGCTATGCTAAGAGCTAGCTACAGTTGAAGTCAGAAGTTTACATACACTTTAGCCAAATACATTTAAACTCAGTTTTTCACAATTCCTGACATTTAATCCTAGTAAAAATGCCCTGTTTTAGGTCAGTTAGGATCACCACTTTATTTTAAGAATGTGAAATGTCAGAATAATAGTAGAGAGAATGATTTAGTTCAGCTTTTATTTCTTTCAGCACATTCCCAGTGGGTCAGAAGTTTACATACACTCAATTTTGGCCCATTCCTCCTGGCAGAGCTGGTGTAACTGAGTCAGGTTTGTAGGCCTTCTTGCTCGCACACGCTTTTTCAGTTCTGCCCACAAATGTTCTATAGGATTGTGGTCAGGGCTTTGTGATGGCCACTCCAATACCTTGACTTTGTTGTCCTTAAGCCATTTTGCCACAACTTTGAAAGTATGCTTGGGGTCATTGTCCATTTGGAAGACCCATTTGCGACCAAGCTTTAACTTCCTGACTGATGTTTTTAGATGTTGCTTCAATATATCCAAATTTTTCCTTCCTCATGATGCCATCTATTTTTTGAAGTGCACCGGTCCCTCCTGCAGCAAAGCACCCCCACAGCATGATGCTGCCGTGGTGTTCTTCGGCTTGCAAGCTTTCCCCTTTTTCCTCCAAACATAACGATGGTCATTATGGCCAAACAGTTCTATTTTTGTTTCATCAGACCAGAGGACATTTCTCCAGAAAGTACGATCTTTGTCCCCATGTGCAGTTGCAAACCGTAGTCTGGTTTTTTATGGCAGTTTTGGAGCAGTGGCTTCTTCCTTGCTGAGCGGCCTTTCAGGTTATGTCGATATAGAACTTGTTTTACTGTGGATATAGATACTTTTGTACCTGTTTCCTCCAGCATCTTCACAAGGTCCTTTGCTGTTGTTCTGGGATTGATTTGCACTTTTCGACCAAAGTACGTTCATCTCTAGGAGACAGAACGCGTCTCCTTCCTGAGCGGTATGACGGCTGCGTGGTCCCATGGTGTCTATACTTGTGTACTATTGTTTGTACAGATGAACGTTGTACCTTCAGGCATTTGGAAATTGCTCCCAAGGATGAACCAGACTTGTGGAGGTGTAAAATGTTTTCTTCTGAGGTCTAGGCTGATTTCTTTTAATTTTCCCATGATGTCAAGCAAAGAGGCACTGAGTTTGAAGGTAGGCATTGAAATACATCCACAGGTACACCTCCAATTGACTCAAATGATGTCAATTAGCCTATCAGAAGCTTCTAAAGCCATGATATCATTTTTTGGAATTTTCCAAATTGTTTAACGGCACAGTCAACTTAGTGTATGTAAACTTCTGACCCACTGGAATCGTGATACAGTGAATTATTAGTTAAATAATCTGTCATGCACAAAGTAGATGTCTTAACTGACTTGTCAAACTATAGTTTGTTAACAAGAACTTTGGAGTGGTTGAAAAACTAGTTTTAATGACTCCAACCTAAGTGTATGTAAACTTCCGACTTCAACTGTATATTTCACTGTCAGACAGGACACAACTCAAACTGTATCTGAGAAAACAAATACACATGTAAACAGCACGTTGTGCAGTGAACAAATCCATGTTGTCTAGCATCAGGACAAACTCACCAGTTTCAAACATCCAGAATAAATTCAAGTATGCTCCTTCTCCTGTCTTCTTGACATTTTAATCCAAATCTATTTAGATCAACAGTGCCAAACTAACAATTCTGCCAATTGACCGGCTTGATTGTTTTTACAGCTTTGATCTGGATGCTGGACTAGCCCATATTTTGGATATTTGTTAAATATTTTATCTCAATCACATGTATTGCTAAAACAATGGTTTAAGGAAATACAGGCAGGCACCACATTACACAAGACAAAACCGCTCGGTCAATTAATTATGATGGTCTCGTAAGGATAAAAGCAAAGCTTGCTTTCATATACACTGAACAAAAATATAAACGCATCATGTAAAGTGTTGGTTTCATGAGCTGAAATAAAAAATCCCAGAAAACATCTCTCAAATGTTTTGCACAAATTTGATTACATCCCTGTTAGTGAGCATTTCTCCTTTGCAAGATAATCCATCCACCCACATTGGGCTCGGGACAATAGAAGGTGAATCTAAAATGTGCAGTTCTGTCACACAACACAATGCCACATATGTCTCCAAGTTGAGGGAGCGTGCAATTGGCATGCTGACTGCAAGAACATCCACCGCAGCTGTTGGCAGAGAATTGATTGTTCATTTCTCTACCATATGCCGCCTCCAACGTCAATTTAGAGAATTTGGCAGTACGTCCAATCAGGCCTCACAATTGCAGACCATGTATATGGTATCGTGTGGGCGAGCGGTTTGCTGATGTCAACATTGTGAACAGAGTGCCCCATGGTGGGGTTATGGTATGGGCAGGCCTAAGCTATGGACAATGAACACCATTGCATTTTATCGATTGGCAATTTGAATGCACAAAAATACTGCAAGATCTTGAGGCCCATTTTGTTTTATGGTAGCTGTAACCAACAGATGCATATCTGTATTCCCAGTCATGTGAAATCCATAGATTAGGGCCTAATGAAGTTATTTCAATTGAATGATTTCTTCATATGAAGTAAAATCTTTGAAATTGTTGCATGTTGCGTTTTTATATTTTTGTTCAGTATAATTTAAAATAAAAGCTTGAAATGGTAGTGGAATTGGATTAGTGTGTGTGTGAAGGATCATTGTATGCATTAAAAATCACAGTGTAGGAGCACCTCCTCTAAGAGTCGGAATTGGGCTTTTTGAGAATGCTTGACTCATAAGCAACCTGCATAAACATTGTTTAAAGTACAATAGACCAACATAGCTACTGTAGGAGAATGGGTGGAGTAGGGATTGTGGTGCTCATGGGAATGTCCTTTTTCAGTTTCAGACCAATGCCTACTTTTCACTTAAAACAGTTTTACTATAAAATAGATGTCTTGACTGTGATAAGGGCACAGGAATATGTGTGTCTACTAAATTGCATAGCGACTGTAAATTATGCTACATTAAAGGCAGACTCGGCTAAATGACGCCACAAGTAGCACCGCAGATATTGCAATGAGCGAAATACAAGACTTCGCTCTCACTCAGCCACACACAGTATCTGCACATATGAAAGGGTACGCTTCACGCTGTTCCAGGATGCTAGCCATGGGACCAACACAGTGGAGAAGTTTAGCCTCGCGCTTCAACGTTCTTGGTTATTGCGGAAATTAACCCACTATGCTGTTTACTTTGTGCATCTCGCCTACGTCATATTGCTGAGTCTACCTTTAAACTCAGAATATGCTATTCTGTTCTTTGGAATGTTTTTTGTGCTTAAATATTTATTAGACTGTTTAAAATGTAGACAAATTGCGTCATTGTTGGATTCTTCTTGGATAGGCCTACCTCAAATCCCGGCAGTGTGTTAACTTAATTTAAAATATTTTACTTAATAAATAACTTAGTATGTGAAGACCCTGGTCTTACCCCAACCAGCAGTGCAGCCACCAGTCCCAGGGGGGCCCTCAAGGAGGTATCGTGACAGACAGTTGTAGGGTACATTGCTTTATAAAATAAGCAACAACCGCCTAGACCAATTCCAGGGTTGAATTTAATCATCTCAATTTTGCCGTATTTTAAAGTGTTAAATAATGTTATGGTGTTAAATAATGTTTTATAGTGTTCAATAATGGTAGGCCTTCATCAAAGTTAATTTTTTTATCTGCAGGAACAGTTGCACCAATGGTCCTCACACAAGCTCCACTTCTGCATAGATACAATGTTAAGGAATCCCTCATTATCATGATATGATGCTGTTACAGTAACAAGTCACATAGAAAAGTGGATCTTGAGTAATGTTGCATGGGGCAGAAATTGCACCAGGCTACACCAATACCTTTTTACTGTAAGCTTCTGCTACATGCCACAATACCCCTATATCTGATGGTTTCTTCTATTCATGTAGTGTATAAGGATACTGAAACTAGAAGACTGACATTTCTCTCAACATGATCCAATGGTGGGATAATGAGTAGCAGTAGTGCCGGTGTTTAGGTTTTTCCTCACTGGTTATTTGAACAAATCACGATTTCTCAGGTGTTAGCATCTTTCAAAAAGTGATTTGATAAAAACTGTACATTTCTGGAAAGTAGTGAACGATTGCACACTTCAAGAGAAAGGACATCTTTTAAGGATGCACCCAATCAATCAGAGATTTAGAAGACAGTAATTAAATGTTTGGTCTAATAATATTCTATGTACAATACTTCCTGTGGTCACCAGGACAGAGCTAGCCCACCCCCCTCCACCCTGCTGGAGTCCCCTGGTCACAACTCTCCTGGTAGAGCCTTACTGCTGGGTCTGAAGAGGGTGTCTGTGTGGCTGGTCGACTGCAGGAAAACACCAGGGCAGAGTGGAACTGTAAGAGAAGGACATGAGGAGGGTGATGGAGATTTGATTTCATCAAGTAAGAACAATGGGGTGTGTGGATTAGACTACAATCTGCTTCTGCAACTTCTGTTAATTGATTTATAAACAGTAAAACACTCAATGGCCAGTTAATTGTCGATCCAATTTTGTGAATGGAGGGGGGTGTACCTAATCAACTGGCCACTGAGTGTACAGTGAGGGAAAAAAGTATTTGATCCCCTGCTGATTTTGTACTTTTGCCCACTGACAAAGAAATGATCAGTCTATAATTTTAATGGTAGGTTTATTTGAACAGTGAGAGACAGAATAACAACAACAAAACATTCAGAAAAACGCATGTCAAAAATGTTATAAATTGATTTGCATTTTAATGAGGGAAATAAGTATTTGACCCCTCTGCAAAACATGACTTAGTACTTGGTGGCAAAACCCTTGTTGGCAATCACAGAGGTCAGACGTTTCTTGTAGTTGGCCACCAGGTTTGAACACATCTCAGGAGGGATTTTGTTCCACTCCTCTTTGCAGATCTTCTCCAAGTCATTAAGGTTTCGAGGCTGATGTTTGGCAACTTGAACCTTCAGCTCCCTCCACAGATTTTCTATGGGATTAAGGTCTGGAGACTGGCTAGGCCACTTCAGGACCTTAATGTGCTTCTTCTTGAGCCACTCCTTTGTTGCCTTGGCTGTGTGTTTTGGGGCATTGTCATGCTGGAATGTTGTTCTGTCCCCTTAGCAGAAAAACACCCCCAAAGCATAATGTTTTCACCTTCATGTTTGACGGTGGGGATGGTGGGGTCATAGGCAGCATTCCTCCTCCTCCAAACACGTTGAGTTGATGCCAAAAAGCTCGATTTTGGTCTCATCTGACCACAACACTTTCACCCAGTTCTCCTCTGAATCATTCAGATGTTCATTGGCAAACATCAGACGGCTCTGTATATGTGCTTTCTTGAGCAGGGGGACCTTGCGGGCGCTGCAGGATTTCAGTCCTTCACGGCATAGTGTGTTACCAATTGTTTTCTTGGTGACTATGGTCCCAGCTGCCTTGAGATCATTGACAAGATCCTCCTGTGTAGTTCTGGGCTGATTCCTCACCGTTCTCATGATCATTGCAACTCCACGAGGTGAGATCTTGCATGGAGACCAAGGCTGAGGGAGATTGACAGTTCTTTTGTGTTTCTTCCATTTGCGAATAATCGCACCAACTGTTGTCACCTTCTCATCAAGCTGCTTGGCGATGGTCTTGTAGCCCATTCCAGCCTTGTGTAGGTCTACAATCTTGTCCCTGACATCCTTGGAGAGCTCTTTGGTCTTGGACATGGTGGAGAGTTTGGAATCTGATTGATTGATTGCTTCTGTGGACAGGTGTCTTTTATACAGGTAACAAACTGAGATTAGGAGCACTCCCTTTAAGAGTGTGCTCCTAATCTCAGCTCGTTACCTGTATAAAAGACACCTGGGAGCCAGAAATCTTTCTGATTGAGAGGGGGTGAAATACTTATAAATTGATTTGCATTTTAATGAGAGAAATAACATTTTTTGACATGTGTTTTTCTGGATTTTTTTGTTGTTATTCTGTCTCTCACTGTTCAAATAAACCTACCATTTAAAATTATAGACTGATCATTTCTTTGTCAGTGGGCAAACGTACAAAATCAGCAGGGGATCAAATACTTTTTTCCCTCACTGTATGTGTCACGATCGTCGAAGGAGGAGGACCAAGGCGCAGCGTGGAATGCAAACATATTTTATTTAAAAAGTATCACACGAACAAAACAACAAACGATAACGTGACGTCCTCGGTCTAACACAAACCAACACGGAACAAGATCCCACAAAGAACAGATGAAAACAGCCTACCTAAGTATGGCTCCCAGTCAGAGACAACGAGCAACAGCTGCCTCTGATTGGGAACCACCCTGCCCAACATAGATCTATACGATCTAGAACAGAAACCAAAACATAGAAAACACAACATAGAAGCTACACAGTGAAAACTAAACATAGAAAATCCACACCCTGGCTCAACATTTCAGAGTCCCCAGAGCCAGGGCGTGACAGTACCCCTCCCAAAGGCGCGGACTGCGACCGCGCCTAAACATAAACTAAACAGGGGAGGGCTGGGTGGGCATTCCTCCTCGGAGGCGGCTCCGGGCTTGACCACCACCCTCCAACAATCCCCCCGTAGCGCCCCTGGTCCGGTCTGGCCCCGCTGGCTGGAGCTGGACTGGACATCGTAGGAGCGGATTGCTTAGGCTCCGGTGTGGAGCAGCTGACCGGTACCTGACCAGGCACCGGTGACCCAGGCACGGGTTGTGCCGGACTGACGACGCGCACCCCTGGCTTGGTGCGTGGAGCAGGAACGGGCCGGACCGGGCTGACGATGCGCACCCCTGGCTTGGTGCGTGGAGCAGGAACGGGCCGGACCGGGCTGACGATGCGCACCCCTGGCTTGGTGCGAGGAGCAGGAACGGGCCGGGCCGGGCTAGCGACGCGCACCGTAGGCTTGGTTCGGGGGGCAGGAACAGGCCGGGCCGGGCTGGCGACGCGCATCATTGGCTTGGTGCGGGGAGCAGGAACAGGCCGGGCTTGGCTGGTGACGCGCACCATTGGCTTGGTGCGAGGGGCAGGAACAGGCCTGGCCGGGCTGGCGACGCGCACCATTAGCTTGGTGCGGGGAGCAGGAACAGGCCGGGCCGGGCTGGCAACGCGCACCATTGGCTTGGTGCAGGAACAGGCCGGGCCGGGCTGGCGACGCGCACCGTAGGCTTGGTGCGAGAGGCAGGAACAGGCCGGGCCGGGCTGGCGACGCGCACCATTAGCTTGGTGCGGGGAGCAGGAACAGGCCGGGCCGGGCTGGCAACGCTCACCATTGGCTTGGTGCGGGGAGCAGGAATAGGCCGGGCTGGCGACGCCCACCATTAGCTTGGTGCGGGGAGCAGGAACAGGCCGGGCCGGGCTGGCAACGCGCACCATTGGCTTGGTGCGGGGAGCAGGAACAGGCCGGGCCGGGCTGGCAACGCGCACCATTGGTTTGGTGCGGGGAGCAGGAACAGGCCGGGCCGGGCTGGCGACGCGCACCGTAGGCTTGGTGCGAGGGACAGGAACAGGCCGGACCGTACTGGGAACACACACCACTGGCCTTAAACGGGGATCAGGAACGGGCCGGACCGGACTGGCAATACACCTCAGTACCTCTCGCCGTGCCTCTACATCTTCCTTCCCTTTTCTCACCAATGGCTCCCGTAACCCGGTGGCCTTCTCTCCTCGTCCACGAACTCGCTCCTTCTCTGCCTCCAGCAGCCCCGTCGTCCATGCCATGTGCCCCCCCCCCTAAAAATTTTTTTGGGGGTGGCTCTCGCCTGTCCGACCACGGCCCGGTTGGCACCGCTTCTCCTCTCCTGCCTGGGTCTCCCCCTTCATAGCCCTCCGGCAACGGACGGCCTCCTCCTCCGTAATCTGCCCCCAACCGAGGAGGACATCTACTAATGTTACCTCCTGCGTGTGCTCCTGGACACGCTGCTTGGTCCTGGTGTGGTGGGATCTTCTGTCACGATCGTCGAAGGAGGAGGACCAAGGCGCAGCGTGGAATGCAAACATATTTTATTTTATAAAGTATCACACGAACAAAACAACAAACGATAACGTGACGTCCTTGGTCTAACACAAACCAACACGGAACAAGATCCCACAAAGAACAGATGAAAACAGCCTACCTAAGTATGGCTCCCAATCAGAGACAACGAGCAACAGCTGCCTCTGATTGGGAACCACCCTGCGCAACATAGATCTATACGATCTAGAACAGAAACCAAAACATAGAAAACACAACATAGAAGCTACACAGTGAAAACTAAACATAGAAAATCCACACCCTGGCTCAACATTTCAGAGTCCCCAGAGCCAGGGCGGGACAGTATGATGATAAGGGTGGCAGGTAATCTAGTGGTTAAGAGCGTTGGGCCACAAATTGTAAGGTTGTTGGTTTGGATCTCTGAGCCGTCTAGGTGGAAAATCTTGAGCAAGGTACTTAACCCTAAATGCTAATTTAAGTCGCTCTGGATAAAAGCGTCTGCTAAATAACACATTTATGAACATTGTTATAGTATTTGTTTATGGACCCATATTTCCTAAACCTAGTTATTCAATGTCTTTGTTTCACAGGGGACACCCCAAACCGTCGTTCTCTCAGTGGGAGGGGCTTATCATCTGGGGAGCCTCAACCACATCATGTTGCTGACGAGACAGAGAAGAGTCTCTCCAGATCAGAACATCTCAAGAAACACCAGCAGAGAGGTACAAGGAAGAAACCTCACCACTGGTCCTCTGACTGTGGGAAGAGTTTCCGAAGCCGGAGTGGAATCATTATTCAACAGCGGATTAACAACAGAGAGAAACCGTACTGCTGCTCTCATTGTGGGATGAGTTTCGCTGCCTCTCGAACCTTAAAATTTCATCAGAGAATTCATACAGGGGAGAGACCTTACCCCTGCGATGATTGTGGGAAAAGCTTTGCTTTTTTGGGAGCCCTAAACATACACAAGTTAACACACACTGGAGCGAAATCTTATAGCTGTGATCAGTGTGGGAAGAGCTTCAGACAATCAGGGAGCCTGAATTCACACCAGCGAATACACACTGGAGAGAAACCTTATAGTTGTGATCAGTGTGGGAAGAGCTTCAGTCAATCAGGGAGCCTGAATTCACACCTGCGAACACACACTGGAGAGAAACCTTATAGCTGTGATCAGTGTGGGAAGAGCTTTTCTCGATCAGTACATCTGACTAGACACCAGCGCATACATACAGGAGAGAAGCCTTATAGCTGTGATCAGTGTGGGAAGAGCTTTTCTCGATCAGTACATCTGACTAGCCACCAGCGCATACACACAGGAGAGAAGCCTTATAGCTGTGATCAGTGTGGGAAGAGCTTCAGTGATTCAGGCCAACTGACTAGACACCTGCGAACACACACAGGAGAGAAGCCTTATAGCTGTGGTCAGTGTGGGAAGAGCTTTTCTCGATCAGTACATCTGACTTGCCACCAGCGCATACACACAGGAGAGAAGCCTTATAGCTGTGGTCAGTGTGGGAAGAGCTTCAGGCATTCAGGGAGCCTGAATTCACACCAGCGAATACACACTGGAGAGAAGCCTTATAGCTGTGATCAGTGTGGGAAGAGCTTCAGTGATTCAGGCCAACTGACTAGACACCTGCAAACACACACAGGAGAGAAGCCTTATAGCTGTCATCAGTGTGGGAAGGGCTTTTCTCGATCAGTACATCTGACTAGACACCAGCGCATACACACAGGAGAGAAGCCTTATAGCTGTTATCATTGTGGGAAGAGCTTTGCTCTAGCTTCCACCTTGACTGCACACCAGCGAACACACACAGGAGAGAAGCCTTATAGCTGTGGTCAGTGTGGGAAGAGCTTCAGTCAATTTGGGCATCTGAATTCACACCAGCGAACACACACTGGAGAGAAACCTTATAGCTGTGATCAGTGTGGGAAGAGCTTTGCTCAATCAGGCCAGCTGACTATACACCTGCGCATACACACAGGAGAGAAGCCTTATAGCTGTGATCAGTGTGGAAAGGGCTTTGCTCGATCAGGCCAGCTGACTGTACACCAGCGAACACACACTAGAGAGAACCCTTAGATAGGTATATGTGGGAAGAGCTTTGTTCATTTAGGGCCAATGAGAAAACACCAAAAAGCACAAACATGACGTATTTCATCTCCCTCCTATCCAGCACCGGTTCCAGATCCCTAAATAAAGGATCAACAGAAAACATCTAGTGAACAGTCATATCCATCTCCCATTCTTAAACAGTTGACTTAGTCTGATCACCATGGTAACGTCTCTGGAACATAATATGCAGCTCTGATCAACGATCATTTCTCCCCTGTGTCTATGAAATATCACACATTGTGATCTAAATGGATAAATGCTATCATAGAAAATGTCATAGTGAACCTGTGTGTGTTGGGGGGATGTTGATAATTGTATCTTCTTTCATATACTCATGATACTATTATTATTACTATTACTATTATGGGGCGGCAGGTAGCTTAGTGGTTAAGAGCGTTGTGCCAGTAACCGAAAGGTCGCTGGTTCTAATCCCCAAGCCGACTAGGTGAAAATCTGTCGATGTGCCCTTGAGCAAGGCACTTAACCCTAATTGCTCCTGTAAGTCGCTCTGGATAAGAGCGTCTGCTAAATGACTAAAATGTAAATGTAAAATTATTAAATGTCATTATGTAGAACAATGTTTAAACAATAGGTGTATATTCATGTATTCAATTGATCAATAAATTAAATCCATTATCTTCCAAACAAGAAGTTATCACTTTAATTTGATATTTTTATAATAATTATCTAAATTGATTAAAATGCTCCTAAAACTAATCAATGATACATTGGGTAATAATATCCATGAGGTCAAGGCAAAAACTACAGTGGGGAAAAAAAGTATTTAGTCAGCCACCAATTGTGCAAGTTCTCCCACTTAAAAAGATGAGAGAGGCCTGTATATTTCATCATAGGTACACGTCAACTATGACAGACAAATTGAGAAAAAAAATCCAGAAAATCACATTGTAGGATTTTTAATGAATTAATTTGCAAATTATGGTGGAAAATAAGTATTTGGTCACCTAGAAACAAGCAAGATTTCTGGCTCTCACAGACCTGTAACTTCTTCTTTAAGAGGCTCCTCTGTCCTCCACTCGTTACCTGTATTAATGGCACCGGTTTGAACTTGTTATCAGTATAAAAGACACCTGTCCACAACCTCAAACAGTCACACTCCAAACTCCACTATGGCCAAGACCAAAGAGCTGTCAAAGGACACCAGAAACAAAATTGTAGACCTGCACCAGGCTGGGAAGACTGAATCTGCAATAGGTAAGCAGCTTGGTTTGAAGAAATCAACTGTGGCAGCAATTATTAGGAAATGGAAGACATACAAGACCACTGATAATCTCCCTCGATCTGGGGCTCCACGCAAGATCTCACCCCCGTGGGGTCAAAATGATCACAAGAACGGTGAGCAAAAATCCCAGAACCACACGGGGGGGACCTAGTGAATGACCTGCAGAGAGCTGGGACCAAAGTAACAAAGCCTACCATCAGTAACACACTACGCCGCCAGGGACTCAAATCCTGCAGTGCCAGACGTGTCCCCCTGCTTAAGCCAGTACATGTCCAGGCCCGTCTGAAGTTTGCTAGAGTGCATTTGGATGATCCAGAAGAGGATTGGGAGAATGTCATATGGTCAGATGAAACCAAAATATAACTTTTTGGTAAAAACTCAACTCGTCGTGTTTGGAGGACAAAGAATGCTGAGTTGCGTCCAAAGAACACCATACCTACTGTGAAGCATGGGGGTGGAAACATCATGCTTTGGGGCTGTTTTTCTGCAAAGGGACCAGGACGACTGATCCGTGTAAAGGAAAGAATGAATGGGGCCATGTATCGTGAGATTTTGAGTGAAAACCTCCTTCCATCAGCAAGGGCATTGAAGATGAAACGTGGCTGGGTCTTTCAGCATGACAATGATCCCAAACACACCGCCCGGGCAACGAAGGAGTGGCTTCGTAAGAAGCATTTCAAGGTCCTGGAGTGGCCTAGCCAGTCTCCAGATCTCAACCCCATAGAAAATCTTTGGAGGGAGTTGAAAGTCTGTGTTGCCCAGCGACAGCCCCAAAACATCACTGCTCTAGAGGAGATCTGCATGGAGGAATGGGCCAAAATACCAGCAACAGTGTGTGAAAACCTTGTGAAGACTTACAGAAAACGTTTGACCTGTGTCATTGCCAACAAAGGGTATATAACAAAGTATTGACAAAACTTTTGTTATTGACCAAATACTTATTTTCCACCATAATTTGCAAATAAATTCATTAAAAATCCTACAATGTGATTTTCTGGATTTTTTTTTCTCATTTTGTCTGTCATAGTTGACGTGTACCTATGATGAAAATTACAGGCCTCTCATCTTTTTAAGTGGGAGAACTTGCACAATTGGTGGCTGACTAAATACTTTTTTTCCCCACTGTATGTATGCTGTGTCTTGTAACAACGGTTAATGTAATAACTTTTAGATTTCTAATGTAATAATACAGGTAAATGTAATAACTTGTTGGTTAATATAAACAATGATAAAATGTTTAATTGTTATAGTAATAACTTTTTACACATAATTTAATAAGTTACGTTATCAGGTAACAACGTTTTTGATGAATAACGTAATAACTTCAACCGATCATGTAATTACACCTAAATACTTTTTTTCCCCACTGTACCTAGTCCATAA
Source organism: Coregonus clupeaformis (assembly GCF_020615455.1). Taxonomy (NCBI): domain Eukaryota; kingdom Metazoa; phylum Chordata; class Actinopteri; order Salmoniformes; family Salmonidae; genus Coregonus; species Coregonus clupeaformis. Next base: position 13,658 of record NW_025534050.1, read on the forward strand.
TGTTGAGGCCTATGGGATTTCCGTTGAAGAGGTAAGAGAGGAGGATGGTACATGTGATCTGCATAACATATTAATACTAATTGACATACCTTTGTATGCCTCTTCGTCTATGTACAGTGGGGGAAAAAAGTATTTAGTCAGCCACCAATTGTGCAAGTTCTCCCACTTAAAAAGATGAGAGAGGCCTGTAATTTTCATCATAGGTACACGTGAACTATGACAGACAAAATGAGAAAAAAAATCCAGAAAATCACATTGTAGGATTTTTAATGATTTTTTTTGCAAATTATGGTGGAAAAGAAGTATTTGGTCAATGACAAAAGTTTCTCAATACTTTGTTATATACCCTTTGTTGGCAATGACACAGGTCAAACGTTTTCTGTAAGTCTACACAAGGTTTTCACACACTGTTGCTGGTATTTTGGCCCATTCCACCATGCAGATCTCCTCTAGAGCAGTGATGTTTTGGGGCTGTCGCTGGGCAACACAGACTTTCAACTCCCTCCAAAGATGTTCTATGGGGTTGAGATCTGGAGACTGGCTAGGCCACTCCAGGACCTTGAAATGCTTCTTACGAAGCCACTCCTTCGTTGCCCGGGCGGTGTATTTGGGATCATTGTCATGCTGAAAGACCCAGACACGCTTAATCTTCAATGCCCTTGCTGATGGAAGGAGGTTTTCACTCAAAATCTCACGATACATGGCCCCATTCATTCTTTCCTTTACACGGATCAGTCGTCCTGGTCCCTTTGCAGAAAAACAGCCCCAAAGCATGATGTTTCCACCCCCATGCTTCACAGTAGGTATGGTTGTCGTATCGAGTAAATGCTGGCAATTATTGCTGATGAACAAAGGAGTCCGCTCATACTGAACCTGGATCATAAGATTTATTCATATCACAAGCTTTCAGCATGAGTTACAGACCCGCGGTGTCTGGAGAAGCACCGTCCCAAATTAATCTGAATGCTTCTGCCGCCTCTTTGTCTAGCCCATACTTATAAACAATGGCAAAAATGGGTTGCTCCCTCTTTCGTCCAATCACCGGTCTCCCCTGGGGCGTCACCCTACAAACGGCTACATTTGAACTAAGATAAACATCCTCTGGTTCCATTAAGAAAGTCATAATCTTTAATACACTACATTTCCCCCCTTCGAGACTAACTAAAAGTCTCGAAAACAAACAGAATAGGATTAATGACTAGTAACAATTTATCTTATTGAGTATCTTTAACATTAAACCAAAAAACATTTTTCTCTAGAGTGTAAATACCTTTCTATGAAATATGAACAAATGTTTATGAAGTGTGAATACATTATTATGAAATATGAACAAATCTTTATGGAGTGTGAATACATTATTATGAAATATGAACAAATCTTTATGGAGTGTGAGATCGAAAAACTGTCCGGCAGCCATCTTTCCAGATATCCATCCATCAATCAAGACAGTAAAATTCTCTCACGGTTCCTCTGCCCCAGGCAACCACCTAGATACTCCAGATAAACTCATAAACAATGTAAATGCATTTGAAACTATGATGCAATTAAATACACATGTAAGCCCCTGCAAACAAAATACTATCCAAAAAATGTCCACTCTAAGGCTGGTCAACCCATTGGACCCTACAGTGGACCTCTCCCTGCCTAGACTCCCTGTCCCTAAGCATCAACGAAATAAACAAAAACATCTAAGATCCCCACATGTATCCAATAACATCAAATATCATTCTACAAAAATTAATACCTAAGAATATGACACAAATTATGTATTACACATGCAAATATGTCTATATTTCATTGCAGACACTGGAATGTAGTCCACTACACTTCATCTCCTCCGTAGTCTCCTCTTCCAATGTATTGTTGATGATGGAATCGGAATCTTTCCACACCTTCTTTGTTCCATCTCCTCCAGTCATTGTCCTTTCATATTGTCCCTTCATATTGTCCTTGTTTGAGTATTTCAATCTCCACATATTCCCCCAAATGCTTCTGGAAGAAAAGAAAAGACCAAACAGTATCTTTTGCAAAACAACACTTTCAAATTAAACATCAATATCAACTACGAATATAGAAATGATATATAAATGATGTATGAATCAATATAAATGATAGAATAATGACATAGGATAATGTGATTCATTCATACACTTCCCCCCTTTGATTCATAAAATCATACTAAAATCATACTAAAATCACACTAATATTGAAAAAAAATGTGAAAAAAAATGATGAAAACATCAAAAAGGATATTTATCCATTCAGTTCCACTTGTCCATCTTCATCCAGATCAGGAAAAGTCAACAACGGCATCTGAGTGTTGTCTCCAGGCATCACTATTCCAACCTATCTTAATATCATAGCTTTCTCAAAGGTCAGTAACAAATTACAAACATCACACACAGTGCTATCAAAACTGCTATTAAAATGTAATCCATCACTGCTCCTACTGGCCTAACTGATCTTGCAACCAAGTCTTCGCTGACCATCCAGCTCCTTCAGATCTACCAAATGCATCCCTTATATTCTTCAATGCATATATAACCCTAGTGATAATATCTGAACTATCTGGACTCAAAGTATAACTAATATTATCAATATGATCTTCCCAAATGTTACACCATACCATGGAAAAAGTCCCCCCTTCTCCCTTAGATGTATCCTTCAATGATAGGCTTGAAGACTATGACATGTCGCCATGTCTCTTTTCACCCTATTTCCAAACCTAGATTTATCTGTGTCCGGTGCTACCCCTCTTTTAATGGTAGAAACCTCATATGGAAGCTTCAACGTTGACATGTAACAACATCCTATCCATCCATAGGGTAAGAATATATATGCTTTATCACCACAAACCCTCAAAATATATCTAAAATTCCCCATAGTCACATTGTCAGGCAAAAGCAAATCTTTTAACCCTCAAAGTCCTGCTCGTCTTACTAACTGGAACATAAAAAGTAACATTATATTTGTCATTACTACCCTTAAGGTCATGCTTACCCAAAGTTATCATATAACCATCACAATCTGATATTCCCATAAACATACCCCTTACATCATATGTTTTATTAGAACAAAACAACTTTTAGCCCTCAATGGTTTCACCTCCAATGCTTCAGGGTTCGCTGTTACCTGATTTTACTTCCCATCTAACAAATCCCCATAGGGTAATTCATTTAACCAAGAACACTTAAACCTAGGCTTAAACAAATGTTTTGACAACGACATTATTTTATCTGTTACTGATTGTTGCTGATACAATAGCTATGACAAAGCCTAAGATTGACACATACTTGATAGAGGTCGAGCGACCGTCTCTAAAATGATTGGCTGGAATTCTCAACAGACATGGACCCTCAAGATTCCTCACTGATCTTACAGAATGAGCTGCTGGAACCAAAGATTCCTACCTGCCCATCTATCTCTAATTTTCACAACAGAAGAATCAAACTATATGCATTTAGTTTTTCTCTTCCCTAACGAGCGGTACTGATCAGATACCTCTCCTTGTCTGTCATTAAAATCAAAGACCTCATCCTGTACCTCCATGATAGTATCCTTCACTATTTCAGATGAATCTATATTGACTCTCTATCCGTATCATAAACCCCTGAGTCTCTCTTGCTACCTCCTTTAATTTCAGAAAAGTTGTTGTCGGTGTCGGTGTCATACTTCCTACATTTGTTATTGCCATCGCATCATTAATCCCTTTCCAAAGTTACCATTAAAGTAGTTGATTTAGTTGATGTATTAACCTTAATTATTTCTAGTGGTAAAGCTACCGATATCCTATGTGTATTATTTACTGTTGGAGTGGCTACTGTAATAATATACTTCTCCTGACCTCCTTTGGTGACTGCGGAAGCTTCGACAGACTTCAAATCTTCCATTATAAGCGTCACTTTATGAATTACATAGTCTTTTAACCAATAATTCTTAACCGGAACAAATTTTAATGCTTGCACTAGATAAGTACACATATATTCTCCCTGATCTTTCTCTGTAACATTACGCAAAATAAATGAACAATCACTCATAACCCTCTTCCACTTCATATTGTTTTACAAACTATACCTCCTTTGACTAGGTGCAACAGCTTCTACTCCTGGTCCTGATAACAATACTTCTTCTCCATAATTATCTCTCCATGTGGGAGGAACGTCCCCATCCTAACCCTAATAACAGTCTTTTCCTCTAAAATTGGTGCTGGAGCTATTGGTTCCCTTATAATCAAATGCAATATATTTATGGCTTTAATAACTATCAATGTTGAAAGAGTTAAATTGCTTCTCACTGTTGTTTTAATAGACTGACGTGTTAATGTCCTTATTGTTACTTCATCTAGTTTCCCCAAAGCTTTGAACTCGTTGCTTGTACTTCCATCTATTACCACTAGTGTCACTTTTTCCAACTCTCAGTCCTACCTCTAATCCCTGACTTTCAAACTTTTGATTATAAAAAAAATACACCCACAATTACCTTGATCTTCCTGCTGGGAATTGTAAATATAGATACTCAATCACCCTCAATCTTCTCTTATCATTCAGCAACGCATCTGCTCCTAACAGATCTAAACTCCTACCATATTTATCTTCCCACTAAACTCTAAAAATGTCCTTCACCACTGTTCTCTCTCTCTTACTACTAACTTTGAAACTTAGCTTACTGTCCTAGAGTTCCTTCAACCCTAGTTCTCCTAACTTTTTTAATCTAATCTTTTCTCCTAACCTTTAAAAACCTTTTCCACTGATTTATTCACAAAATCCTTTACCACCAATTTTTTAGAATATGTGATGACTTCTTTACACACAGACTTGGCAAACGACTAAACACCTTTTAGCCTAGCCTGAAATCTCTTGGTGTAGGAATGTAACCCAGAATAACAGTCACCCCTTTTAACTTTATTTCCCAGACAGATTGTCTAATAGGCAGTCTAATAGATTATCATCCTTCCTATGATATTATATTTTTAAGCCAATATGATTCCCAAAAACCCTACTTTTTAAAAATCTTCTACCAGACAGCCGTCTAGTGTACATCTTATTGTACAGTTCAATTTACACAATGCATCTCTTCCCAACAATGCAATAGGTACAGTGGGGAAAAAAAGTATTTAGTCAGCCACCAATTGTGCAAGTTCTCCCACTTAAAAAGATGAGAGAGGCCTGTAATTTTCATCATAGGTACACATCAACTATGACAGACAAAATGAGAATTTTTTTTCCAGAAAATCACATTGTAGGATTTTTTATGAATTTATTTGCAAATTATGGTGGAAAATAAGTATTTGGTCAATAACAAAAGTTTCTCAATACTTTGTTATATACCCTTTGTTGGCAATGACACAGGTCAAACGTTTTCTGTAAGTCTTCACAAGGTTTTCACACACTGTTGCTGGTATTTTGGCCCATTCCTCCATGCAGATCTCCTCTAGAGCAGTGATGTTTTGGGGCTGTCGCTGGACAACACAGACTTTCAACTCCCTCCAAAGATTTTCTATGGGGTTGAGATCTGGAGACTGGCTAGGCCACTCCAGGACCTTGAAATGCTTCTTACGATGCCACTCCTTCGTTGCCCGGGCGGTGTGTTTGGGATCATTGTCATGCTGAAAGACCCAGCCACGTTTCATCTTCAATGACCTTGCTGATGGAAGGAGGTTTTCACTCAAAATCTCACGATACATGGCCCCATTAATTCTTTCCTTTACACGGATCAGTCGTCCTGGTCCCTTTGCAGAAAAACAGCCCCAAAGCATGATGTTTCCACCCCCATGCTTCACAGTAGGTATGGTGTTCTTTGGATGCAACTCAGCATTCTTTGTCCTCCAAACACGACGAATTGAGTTTTTACCAAAAAGTTCTATTTTGGTTTCATCTGACCATATGACATTCTCCCAATCCTCTTCTGGATCATCCAAATGCACTCTAGCAAACTTCAGACGGGCCTGGACATGTACTAGCTTAAGCAGGGGGACACGTCTGGCACTGCAGGATTTGGGTCCCTGGCGGCGTAGTGTGTTACTAATGGTAGGCTTTGTTACTTTGGTCCCAGCTCTCTGCAGGTCATTCACTAGGTCCCCCCGTGTGGTTCTGGGATTTTTGCTCACTATTCTTGTGATCATTTTGACCCCACGGGGTGAGATCTTGCGTGGAGCCCCAGATCGAGGGAGATTATCAGTGGTCTTGTATGTCTTCCATTTCCTAATAATTGCTCCCACAGTTGATTTCTTCAAACCAAGCTGCTTACCTATTGCAGATTCAGTCTTCCCAGCCTGGTGCAGGTCTACAATTTTGTTTCTGGTGTCCTTTGACAGCTCTTTGGTTTTGGCCATAGTGGAGTTTGGAGTGTGACTGTTTGAGGTTGTGGACAGGTGTCTTTTATACTGATAACAAGTTCAAACAGGTGCCATTAATAAAGGTAACAAGTGGAGGACAGAGGAGCCTCTTAAAGAAGAAGTTACAGGTCTGTGAGAGCCAGAAATCTTGCTTGTTTGTAGGTGACCAAATACTTATTTTCCACCATAATTTGCAAATAAATTCATAAAAAATCCTACAATGTGATTTTCTGGATTTTTTTTCCTCAATTTGTCTGTCATAGTTGATGTGTACATATGATGAAAATTACAGGCCTATCTCATATTTCTAAGTGGGAGAACTTGCACAATTGGTGGCTGACTAAATAATTTATTCCCCCACTGTATATGTTCTAATATTAGTATGTCTATTTTAATTTCTCTTTGATTTTTATAGCAGAGCTCAATTGGTTCCTTAAGAGTAATTAGCTGTTTTACTACCTCAAATCCCTATCCTAATTAGTTAATTTTACATAGTGAGATGTTTAACCTCTTTAGGCTGAACACAGATACGTTTTTCCACTATTCACCTCTCCTAGTCCTTTGTTTTTACTTCAATTGTTAGATATTTTCTCTTCTTCTCTAATCGGTGCTATCAGCTGACACCCCCCTTCGTATCTTCTAGGCACTCTAGAATCCTTAGGGTTCACCTGGAGAACAGGTGATCTTGACTGGCCCCTGTATCTTCCTTAAAAATGTTCTCTGTTGTTTCCTCCTGGCCCATTGCATTAACAGGTAAAGTGACCAACCTGTCCATAATTATAACAGTCTTCTGAAAGTTGCTGGAAGTGTAGCTGAAATCTTCCTCCTCCTTCTAAGCCTTCTCGTCCTCTTCCTCTCCAATTCTGTGTCTGTCCAGAAACTGGCTGTGGATATGGAACACCTGGTACCCCCCTTGGTGGCTGGTACAAGTGCGGTTGGCCTTGTTCAGTTGAACCTGTAACAGTGATTGTTGATTTGGTTCACTCTGATTCTTCATAACCAAAGCTTCTCTTCTCCACCAGTTGTATGATTGAGTTTTCTGAGAGTTTCTTGATCCTGTTCTTTCTTGCTGTTGACATATCAGGATTCTTCAAAAGCTTATATTCTAAGTTCTGTCCTCAAAATATCATCTTCCATCATCTTCTTACTATTGGCCTTTCCTTGACCTCAATGTATTCTTCGTTCATCTTCATCTCTGATGCAATAATCACCCTGCTGGATGATAATAATAATAATAATAATATGCCATTTAGCAGACGCTTTTATCCAAAGCGACTTACAGTCATGCGTGCATACATTTTTTTTTGTGTATGGGTGGTCCCGGGGATCGAACCCACTACCTTGGCGTTACAAGCGCCGTGCTCTACCAGCTGAGCTACAGAGGACCACAGGTGATCACTGGAAGCTGAGGATAAACATCCCTAAGCTCTACTTCCTTCTCGTAAGGTGGGTGTCTTTTTGCTGAATCCGTATGTGAGAAAGGTGTACTAACTTCTGCCATTAGTTTTTCTGTCGCCTTTCCTTCCTTTAGCATTTTCTCTATACCTCTGTTTATCTTATCGCTGGAATCTTTTATCAGTTTTTGTTTGAGAATGAAGGGCAACTTTTGTTTCATTTGCCGGATAACCTAACACTACTTTAGTTAAAGGATTACTATTTTGTACTATATCAACCGGTGTAATGACTTTCATAGCCTTGCTGTCCTTTCTCCCCCATTGTAACAACCCTTTTATATTCCTTTATTGTGAATTATTTTATTTTAGACTATATAGCCTATGGCTTCCCCCCTTTAATTATTAATATAAACTAAACAACAACATTTTTTTTTAAATCAATCAATAAAAATATGAATATGAAAAAAATCAATTAAAATTTCTATTCAAAAACCATTTCTAATTAAAATAAAAAATCAATAAAAAAATCAATTAAAAATTATGAATAATTAAAACCAATTTTTTATTTCTATATCCTATCTTACCAATTTATCAATTAGTGGCTATCTTACCACAACCCATCAGGAAAGTAAATGTAAGTTAGTCAACTTCAAAGCAATCCCAAAAACAAAGCCTTCTAACCTTACAACACTACAATTCCCATAAACCCCCTTGCTCTATAAGCACCTAATTATCTTAATTTTACAGAATAATGTCAGTCCTTGATTCCCAACACAATTCCAATCAAACCCAAGTGATGCACATAGCCTCCAAAATGCAATTTTTAATGAATCAGTATTTGCCAAGCCTATGTGAAATTGTCATAACATCAAATATCCTGTAGGGGAAGATTTTGTAACCAGACCAGTACCAAAACCTTTTTGACTGATCCTCTGTCGCGTCACGTGATGTGTACGTCAGCACCCCCTCTCTTTCTCTCTCCATTGTTCCTCTCATATGACAAAAGAACAGAGACACAGGAAAAGATTTTAGTAGTTAATGCAATACTGAGTTACTTCAACCATATTCAATATTCCTTCGTTCACATTCGCTCTAAGACTAAACTCAGGACTAAATAGATCGCTCAAAAATATTTTTATTTTATTTTAATCCGTCATTTAATTTAATTCATTATAATCCGTCAACATATATCTAATTTATCAATTCAATAGGTCACAAAAGAAGTTTCATCTTTAACCAACAGCCGATGTAACAACTAGAAGATTTAATTCATTTTCAAATCTTTCCTCTTTGTTCCCTCGTCTGTGTTTCTCTGTCTCCCCCTGCGGCACAGCCCAACAGAAATATGACACTTTACCCACAATCCCCTTTGTTGTAGTTTTAGTACCGTAACCCAATGTCTCATAATCTCGTGCCATAAACTCCAACTCCCACGTTTTGTAGTGTAGTGTCATAGAATTAAACGCATGCGCAAATGCATTCAACGATACGATTCCCAGACAATAGAATGCTAGCATTCCGCTACAACCTCACTATTTTATACCTTATAATCGAACAATTACACGTAACAGAGCTCACATTTGCGTAGAACTCTGAATTCTACACACACAGACATATTTTAAGAGGCTTAGTCCATCGCAATGGCACCTCTAAGGACACCCGTTAGCATGTAGCACGCAACACAATTAGCATTTAGCCTTAGCCTTTATGTACAATGTGGCATAAAACATGTAAAAAGAAACCCTGCATTGTGCCTAAATTATTTTCCGTTTATCCCCTTCTAACTTTATGCTGCCGTGAGATATGGATATTATATGGCTACAAGATGAGAATAACTTACAATATAACCGTCCACCTCATAGTTCCCAGAACTAACCTGAAACACCGAATGCATAATCAGGATTTATGGCCCATCCTATATGATGGCCCCCATGGGGTCTTATCAGATTCACAATGCCCTAATTGCATACGTATTCCTGCCTTTATTCTGCCAATATCTGCCTTAATCCCTACCATCGATTGCTCTAAAATTCCAAGCCTACTCTCCCCCCTTTTGCCCTGTCTACCAGTGCAACAATTGATAATGATTAGCCAGACCCCCAGTTCTTCAGCAATAACGCCACACGAGGCACATTTCGGTCGTAATGGTACATTCTTCCAGTGTACACAAGTAGTATCCAAACTAACAACTTCCAAAGCTGTGAGGAAAACTCACCCTTGTCTGGCCATGACTTCAGAACGAGTTAGCTTGGCGGCTGAATGGAGCAAAGGAGAGATGCAGACCAGCCCCACGTTGGGCGCCATTTGTCGTATCGAGTAAATGCTGGCAATTATTGCTGATGAACAAAGGAGTCCGCTCATACTGAACCTGGATCATAAGATTTATTCATATCACAAGCTTTCAGCATGAGTTACAGACCCGCGGTGTCTGGAGAAGCACCGTCCCAAATTAATCTGAATGCTTCTGCCGCCTCTTTGTCTAGCCCATACTTATAAACAATGGCAAAAATGGGTTGCTCCCTCTTTCGTCCAATCACCGGTCTCCCCTGGGGCGTCACCCTACAAACGGCTACATTTGAACTAAGATAAACATCCTCTGGTTCCATTAAGAAAGTCATAATCTTTAATACACTACATGGTCTTCTTTGGATGCAATTCAGCATTCTTTGTCCTCCAAACACAACGAGTTGAGTTTTTACCAAAAAGTTATATTTTGGTTTCATCTGACCATATGACATTCTCCCAATACTCTTCTGGATCATCCAAATGCACTCTAGCAAACTTCAGACGGGCCTGGACATGTACTGGCTTAAGCAGGGGGACACGTCTTGCACTGCAGGATTTGAGTCCCTGGCGGCGTAGTGTGTTACTGATGGTAGGCTTTGTTACTTTGGTCCCAGCTCTCTGCAGGTCATTCACTAGGTCCCCCCGTGTGGTTCTGGGATTTTTGCTCACCGTTCTTGTGATCATTTTGACCCCACGGGGTGAGATCTTGCGTGGAGCCCCAGATCGAGGGAGATTATCAGTGGTCTTGTATGTCTTCCATTTCCTAATAATTGCTCCCACAGTTGATTTCTTCAAACCAAGCTGCTTACCTATTGCAGATTCAGTCTTCCCAGCCTGGTGCAGGTCTACAATTTTGTTTCTGGTGTCCTTTGACAGCTCTTTGGTCTTGGCCATAGTGGAGTTTGGAGTGTGACTGTTTTGAGGTTGTGGACAGGTGTCTTGTATACTGATAACAAGTTCAAACAGGTGCCATTAATACAGGTAACGAGTGGAGGACAGAGGAGCCTCTTAAAGAATAAGTTACAGGTCTGTGAGAGCCAGAAATCTTGCTTGTTTGTAGGTGACCAAATACTTATTTTCCACCATAATTTGCAAATAAATTCATTAAAAATCCTACAATGTGATTTTCTGGATTTTTTTTCTCAATTTGTCTGTCATAGTTGACGTGTACCTATGATGAAAATTACAGGCCTCTCATCTTTTTAAGTGGGAGAACTTGCACAATTGGTGGCTGACTAAATACTTTTTTTCTCCACTGTACCTGCAGACACAGACACAAAGGTGAGCAGTTCAGTCATCTGCACCCAATACAGCAAGCCATATTCTTATCGCCTACATATTCTTACATCTTTGATGATTGATATCCATTTAATTGTGTCCATTTTCTGTTTTAGAAAGATTTGCACAAATATGAAAAGATAGATGGTATCATCATCAAACAATATCAATTTAGATCATACAAGGGTCAAACTTTACCTTAAATTGAGGAGATCATTACATTTTTCAGTTAAGTGCCTGCACCTGCTGTCCTTTCCAATCCAAATGTTTCAGTTGGGCAGTTAGCTTCCTGCAAGACCGCCCACCAACTAAGGAGGTTCCTGATGAACCCCACCTCCTATGGGGTTCTTGGAAGAACCTTTTGGGGGCGATTTTCAGTGACAAGAACCTTAAGGTTCTTCGAAGATCTTAGAAGAACCCTTGTTGAACCACTAATTTTTAGAGTGTATGACAATGTCAGCATACAGTACGTCAGGTTATTGCTCATGTATACCCTTTAATCATATATCATTGGAAAGATTGTATTCATAGCTATCCAGCGGACATATTTTCAGAATGTTCAGATCAACAGAAATTGGATCTTCGACCTCTAGAATACATATCAGAATTACCTGTTAAATTGTACATTTTAAACTGTGTTTGACAAGTGGTTCTGAAACCCCCACTACCCACCCCATCATGGGCTACCACTTCCACCCTGACCACCACTCCTCGGAGAGTCAGAGAGGTCACTACACGGCTCAGAGGACACAAACCTATGCACTTGTACTCGTACACAAACACACACTTTAATAATCAAATTGTATTGGTCGCATACACACACAGTGCCTTGCAAAAGTATTCATCCTCCTTGGTGTTTTTCCTATTTTGTTGCATTACAACCTGTAATTTAAATGGATTTTTATTTGGATTTCATGTAATGGACATACACAAAATAGTCCAAATTGGTGAAGTGAAATGAAAAAAATAACTTGTTTCAAAATATTCTAAAACTATTTCACCCCCTTTGCTATGAAGCCCCTAAATAAGATGTTGTGCACCCAATTACCTTCAGAAGTCACATAATTAGTTAAATAAAGTCCACCTGTGTGCAATCTAAGTGTCACATGATCTGTCACATGATCTCAGTATATCTACACCTGTTCTGAAAGGCCCCAGAGTCTGCAACACCACTAAGCAAGGGGCACCACCAAGCATGCGGCACCATGAAGACCAAGGAGCTCTCCAAACAGTTCAGGGACAAAGTTGTGGAGAAGTACAGATCAGGGTTGGGTTATAAAAAAATATCAGACACTTTGAACATCCCACGGAGCACCATTAAATCCATTATTAAAAAATGGAAAGAATATGGCTCCACAACAAACCTGCCAAGAGAGGGCCGCCCACCAAAACTCACGGACCAGGCAAGGAGGGCATTAATCAGAGAGCCAACAAAGAGACCAAAGATAACCCTGAAGGAGCTGCAAAGCTCCACAGCGGAGATCTGTCAATAGGACCACTTTAAGCCATACACTCCACAGAGCTGGGCTTTACGGAAGACTGGCCGGAAAAAAGCGATTGCTTAAAGAAAGAAATAAGCAAACACGTTTGGTGTTCGCCAGAAGGCATATGGGAGACTCTCCAAACAAACTTCTTTCTCCCCTCTCTCTCCAGATAAAATCTGGCGACTTGTGACGGCAGGCCGCCCAACAAACCTGCCCGCTTGACCCTATCCCCTCTTCTCTTCTCCAGACCATCTCCGGTGACCTTCTCCCTTACCTCACCTCGCTGATCAACTCATCCTTGACCGCTGGCTATGTCCCTTCCGTCTTCAAGAGAGCGAGAGTTGCACCCCTTCTCAAAAAACCAACACTCGATCCCTCTGATGTCAACAACTACAGACCAGTATCCCTTCTTTCTTTTCTCTCCAAAACTATTGAGCGTGCCGTCTTTAGCCAACTCTCTTACTATCTCTCTCAGAATGACCTTCTTGATCCAAACCAGTCAGGTTTCAAGACTGGTCATTCAACTGAGACTGCTCTTCTCTGTGTCACAGAGGCTCTCCGCACTGCTAAAGCTAACTCTCTCTCCTCTGCTCTTGTCCTTCTAGACCTGTCTGCTGCCTTTGACACTGTGAACAATCAGATCCTCCTCTCCACCCTCTCCGAGCTGGGCATCTCCGGCGCGGCTCACTCTTGGATTGCGTCCTACCTGACCGGTCGCTCCTACCAAGTGGCGTGGCGAGAAGCTGTCTCCGCACCACGTGCTCTCACCACTGGTGTCCCCCAGGGCTCAGTTCTAGGCCCTCTCCTATTCTCGCTATACACCAAGTCACTTGGCTCTGTCATATCCTCACATGGCCTCTCCTATTACATTTACATTTACATTTACGTCATTTAGCAGACGCTCTTATCCAGAGCGACTTACAAATTGGTGCATTCACCCTATAGCCAGTGGGATAACCACTTTACAATATGTTTTTTTTTTTTGTTTTGTTTTTTTAGGGGGGGGGGTAGAAGGATTACTTTATCCTATCCTATCATTGCTACGCTGACGACACACAACTAATCTTCTCCTTTCCCCCTTCTGAAAACCAGGTGGCGAATCGCATCTCTGCATGTCTGGCAGACATATCAGTATGGATGACGGATCACCACCTCAAGCTGAACCTCGGCAAGACGGAGCTGCTCTTCCTCCCGGGGAAGGACTGCCCGTTCCATGATCTCGCCATCACGGTTGACAACTCCGTTGTGTCCTCCTCCCAGAGTGCGAAGAGCCTTGGAGTGACCCTGGACAACACCCTCTCGTTCTCCGCTAACATCAAGGCGGTGACCCGATCCTGTAGGTTCATGCTCTACAACATTCGGAGAGTACGACCCTGCCTTACACAGGAAGCGGCACAGGTCCTAATCCAGGCACTTGTCATCTCCCGTCTGGATTACTGCAACTCGCTGTTGGCTGGGCTCCCTGCCTGTGCCATTAAACCCCTACAACTCATCCAGAATGCCGCAGCCCGTCTGGTGTTCAACCTTCCCAAGTTCTCTCACGTCACCCCGCTCCTCCGCACACTCCACTGGCTTCCAGTTGAAGCTCGCATCTGCTACAAGACCATGGTGCTTGCCTACGGAGCTGTGAGGGGAACGGCACCTCCGTACCTTCAGGCTCTGATCAGTCCCTACACCCAAACGAGGGCACTGCGTTCATCCACCTCTGGCCTGCTGGCTCCCTACCTCTGCGGAAGCATAGTTCCTGCTCAGCCCAGTCAAAACTGTTCGCTGCTCTGGCACCCCAATGGTGGAACAAGCTCCCCTCACGACGCCAGGACAGCGGAGTCACCTTCCGGAGACATTTGAAACCCCACCTCTTTAAGGAATACCTGGGATAGGATAAAGTAATCCTTCTACCCCCCCCCTTTACTCCAACCCCCCAAAAAAATAAATAAATAAATAAACATTGTAAAGTGGTTATCCCACTGGCTATAAGGTGGATAAGAGCGTCTGCTAAATGACGTAAATGTAAAATATGGAAGAAGGTACTCTGGTCAGATGACACAAAAATTGAGCTTTTTGGCCATCAAAGAAAACACTATGTCTGTCGCAAACCCAACAACTCTCATCACCCCGAGATCACCATCCCCACAGTGAAGCATGTTGGTGGCAGCATCATGCTGTGGGGATGTTTTTAATCGGCAGGGAAACTGGTCAGAATTGAAGGAATGATGGATGGCGCTAAATAGAGGGAAATTATTGAGGGAAACCTGTTTCAGTCTTCCAGAGATTTGAGACTGGGACGGAGGTTTACCTTCCAGCAGGACAATGACCCTAAGCATACTGCTAAAGCAACACTTGAGTGGTTTAAGGGGAAACATTTCATTGTCTTGGTATGGCCTAGTCAAAGCCCAGACAGTACTGCTGCTCTATGTGTGGGAAGAGGCACATCTCTGCAGGGCGTCTTAAAGAACACCAAATAATCCATACAGGAGAGCAACCTTACAGATGCTCACAGTGTGGGACGAGTTTTACTGTATCTACTGCCTTAAAATCTCATCTGAGAATTCATATAGGCGAGAGGCCTTACCTCTGCCTTCTTTGTGGGAAAAGCTTTGTTAGTGCAGGAAACCTAACCATACACAAGCAGATACACACTGGAGAGAAGCCTTATAGCTGTGATCAGTGTGGAAAGAGCTTTGCTCTAGCTTCCTTGCTGACTTCACACCGGCGCATACACACTGGAAAGAAACCTTACAGCTGTGAACAGTGTGGAAAGAGCTTTGCCGTAACTTCCTCCCTGACTAGACACCAGCGAATACACACTGGTGAGAAACCTTATGTCTGTCTATGTGGAAATGAGCTTTGCTCAGTTAGGGACAATGAAAAGTCACCAGAAAACAAAAACGTGCCGTATTTCATCTCCCTCCTAGACAGCACCGGTTCCAGATCCCTAAATGAAGGATAAATAAAAGACCTAGTGAACAGTCATATCCATCTCCCATTCTTAAACAGTTGACTTAGTCTGATCACCATGGTAACCTCTCTGGAGCCTAAATGCAGCCGTGATCTAGGATCAGGTCTCCCCTGTGTCTATGTAATATCACACATTGGGATTTAAATGGATAAATGTTATCATATTTACATTTACATTTTAGTCATTTAGCAGACGCTCTTATCCAGAGCGACTTACAGTTAGTGATTACATATTTTTTTTATACTGGCCCCCCGTGGGAATCGAACCCACAACCCTGGCGTTGCAAACGCCATGCTCTATCAACTGAGCTACATCCCTGCCGGCCATTCCCTCCCCTACCCTAGACGACGCTGGGCCAATTGTGCGCCGCCCATTAGTCTCCCGGTCGCGGCCGGCTGCGACAGAGCCTGGATTCGAACCAGGATCTCTAGTGGCACAGTTAGCACTGCGATGCAGTGCCTTAGACCACTGCGCCACTCACTGCGCCACTCATATAAGATGTCATAGTCAACCTGTCTGTGTGTGTGCTCATAAAACTAATCAATGATACATTGGGTAATAATATCCATGAGGTCAAGGCAAGAACTATGTGTCTTGTAATAACTTTTAGATTTGTAATGTAATATCTTGTACCACAGAAATGGAACGTAAATCACAGAAAATTGATGCTGTGGTGGCAGCTGCAGAGAAGTATTTGGGTATATGAGATTTTACTTCAGAAGAGTTACAGGGTGTTTTGAGTGGGGTGTCCTGTCCTCCCAGGCCATTGGGATGGTGGAGGAGCAGATTGGGTCAAAGTAGTGGAATGGGGTAGTGGGTTTTTAATGAGTGTAGGTGGCAGCTGCTGAGAATTACCTGGGTGGACAATATTTTACTGCAGAAGAGTTATAAGATATTTTTAGATCAAATATATACATATATATAGATATATATATCATTGTAGAATAATAATGAAGACATTCAAACTATGAAATGACACATATGGAATCATGTAGTAACCAAGAAAGTGTTACACACTTTTTTATATTTGAGCTTCTTCAAAGAAGCCACCCTTTGCCTTGATGACAGCTTTGCACACTCTTGGCATTCTCTCAACCAGCTTCACGAGGTTGTCACCTGGAATGCATTTCAATTAACAGGTGTGCCTTGTTAAAAGTTAATTTGTGGAATTTCATTCCTTCACACTTAACCAGCATGGCAACCACAGCATTCTGCAGCGATACACCATCCCATCTGGTTTGCTCTTAGTCCCACTAACATCGTTTTTTCAACAGGACAATGACCCAACACACCTCCAGGCTGTGTAAGGGATATTTGACCAAGAAGGAGAGTGATGGAGTGCTGCATCAGATTACCTGGCCTCCACAATCACCCGACCTCAACCCAATTGAGATGGTTTGGGATGAGTTGGACGCAGAGTGAAGGAAAATCAGCGAACACGTGCTCAGCATATGTGGGAACTCCTTCAAGACTGTTGGAAAAGCATTCCAGGTGAAGCTGGTTGAGAGAATGCCAAGAGTGTGCAAAGCTATCATCAAGGCAAATGCTGGCTACTTTGAAAAATCTAAAATATATTTTGATTTGTTTAACACTATCTTGGTTATTCCATATGTGTTATTTGATAGTTTTGATGTCTCACTATTATTCTACAATGTGGAAAATAATAGTTATAAATAAAAACACTCGAATGAGTAGGTGTCCAAACTTTTGACTGATACTGTAAACAGTTAAAGTTGGAAGTTTACATACATCTTTGCCAAATACATTTAAACTCAGTTTTTCACAATTCCTGACATTTAATCCTAGTAAAAAATCCCTGTCTTTGGTCAGTTAGGGTCACCACTTTATTTTAAGAATGTGAAATGTGTCACGATCGTTATTACAAGCGGACCAAGGCACAGCGTGATAAGCGTACATGTTTTATTTTAGTACACCACACGAACAAAAAACAACAAACGATACGTGAAGTCCTAGGTTAATAACACAAACCTTTCGGATCAAGATCCCACAATAAACTAGTGCCAAAAGGCTGCCTAAGTATGGTCCCAAATCAGAGACAACGAGCTACAGCTGTCTCTGATTGGGAACCACCCTGGCCAACATAGAAATAAACGATCTAGAACGAAACACATAGAAAACGAAACAATAAAACCTACACACCCTGGCTCAACATTAAAGAGTCCCCAGAGCCAGGGCGTGACAGTACCCCCCAAAGGCGCGGACCGCGACCGCGCCAACCAAACACAACAGGGGAGGGGCCGGGTGGGCATTCCGCCTCGGAGGCGCCTCCGGGCGTGACCACCACTCTCTTTCTACCCCCCCGTAGCGCCCCTGGTCTGGTCCCGCTGGCCGGAGATGGACTGGACACCGGTGGAGCGGATTGCTCTGGCTCCGGAGTGGAGCAGCTGACCGGTGCCGGACCAGGCACCAGTGGAACAGGCACGGGCCGTGCCGGACTGACGACGTGCACCACTGGCTTGGTGCGGGGAGCAGGAACGGGCCGGACCGGGCTGACGACGCGCACCACTGGCTTGGTGCGGGGAGCAGGAACGGGCCGGACCGGGCTGACGACGCGCACCACTGGCTTGGTGCGGGGAGCAGGAACGGGCCGGACCGGGCTGACGACGCGCACCACTGGCTTGGTGCGGGGAGCAGGAACAGGCCGGACCAGGCTGGCGATGCGCACCACAGGCTTGGTGCGGGAGACAGGAACGGGCCGGACCGGGTTGACGACGCGCACCACTGGCTTGGTGCGGGGAGCAGGAACAGGCTGGACCGGGCTGGCGACGCGCACCACAGGCTTGGTGCGGGGGACAGGAACGGGCCGGACTGGGCTGGCGACACGCACCACAGGCTTGGTGCGGGGGACAGGAACGGGCCGGACTGGGCTGGCGACGCGCACCACAGGCTTGGTGCGGGGAGCAGGAATGGGCCGGGCTGACGACGCGCACCACTGGCCTGGTGCGGGGAGCAGGAACGGGCCGGACTGGGCTGACGACGCACACCACTGGCTTGGTGCGGGGAGCTGGAACGGGCCGGACCGGACTGGCGACACACACCACTTGCTTGGTGCGAGGAGCGGGACTGGGTTTCCTTATGAACCTCCGCTCCTTCTGCTGCCTAACCAGCTCCTCTCGCCGTGCCTCTACACTCTCCTTCTGCTCCCTCTGCACCAATGACCCCCTTAATCTGGCGGCGTCCTCTGCTAACCGGCTGAACCGCTCTATCGCGGCCTCCTGCTGCCTCGTCGTCCACGGCGTGAGCCCCCCCCCCTAAAAAATCCCACAATAAACTAGTGCCAAAAGGCTGCCTAAGTATGGTCCCCAATCAGAGACAACGAGCTACAGCTGTCTCTGATTGGGAACCACCCTGGCCAACATAGAAATAAACGATCTAGAACGAAACACATAGAAAACTAAACAATAAAACCTACACACCCTGGCTCAACATTAAAGAGTCCCCAGTGCCAGGGCGTGACAAAATGTCAGAATAATAGTAGAGAGACTGATTTATTTCAGCGTTTATTTCTTTCATCACATTCCCAGTGGGTCAGAAGTTTACATTCACTCAATTAGTATTTGGTAGCATTGCCTTTAAATTGTTTAACTTGGGTCAAACGTTTTGGGTAGCCTTCCACAAGCTTCCCACAATAAGTTGGGTGAATTTTGGCCCATTCCTCCTGACAGAGCTGGTGTAACTGAGTCAGGTTTGTAGGCCTCCTTGCTCGCACACGCTTTTTCAGTTCTGCCCACAAATGTTCTATAGGATTGAGGTCAGGGCTTTGTGATGGCCACTCCAATACCTTGACTTTGTTGTCCTTAAGCCATTTTGCCATAATTTCGGAAGTATGCTTGGGGTCATTGCGACCAAGCTTTAACCTCCTGACTGATGTCTTGAGATTTTGCTTCAATATATCCACATACTTTTCCTTCCTCATGATGCCATCTATTTTGTGAAGTGCACCAGTCCCTCCTGCAGCAAAGCATCCCCACAGCATGATGCTGCCACCCCTGTGCTTCACGGTTGGGATGGTGTTCTTCGGCTTGCAAGCTACCACCTTTTTCCTCCAAACATAACGACGGTCATTATGGCCAAACAGTTCTATATTGGTGTTTCATCAGACCAGAGGACATTTCTCCAAAAGGTACTATCTTTGTCCCCATGTGCAGTTGCAAACCGTAGTCTGGCTTTTTTATGGCGGTTTTGGAGCAGGAGCTTCTTCCTTGCTGAGTGGCCTTTCAGGTTATGTCGAAATAGGACTCGTTTTACTGTGGATATAGATAATTTTGTACCTGTTTCCTCCAGCATCTTCAAAAGGTCCTTTGCTGTTGTTCTGGGATGAATTTGCACTTTTCGACCAAAGTACGTTCATCTCTAGGAGACAGAGAACGCGTCTCCTTCCTGAGCGGTATGACGGCTGCCTGGTCCCATGGTGCTTATACTTGCGTACTATTGTTTGTACAGATGAATGTGGTACCTTCAGGCGTTTGGAAATTTCTCCCAAGGATGAACCAGACTTGTGGAGGTCTACAAAAAAAAATTCTGAGGTCTTGGGGGGAATAACAGTTAGGAAAACCAGTCACGAGAATACCAAGATGACAAATCAGGGGGCGGGGTTGAGTTGGGGCATGTCACTAGGGGTGGTTGGGGACCACCAATATTTAGCTTAAAAGGCTAACGCTATTCCCGATTTAGCTTCTTAGTGAGGCATCTTCAAGTATTATAGTGGATCATTTTTCAATGTGTTCAAGGGGCACTGCTTCAACAACGATGGGCATGAAGCTGTGGTTAGCACCGCAAATTTCAGAACATTGTCCGTAGAACACCCCGGGTCGAGAGGCAATAAAGGCTGGTTATTTAAACGTCCGGGGACGGCGTCTATTTTTACACATAAAGAAGGGACAGCTCAGAAATGAAGGACATCTTCAGCTGAAACGAGAACTCGGATTGGAGATTCCACGGGGACCACTATTCGATGGTCTGCCTCCAATAGGCGAAATTGTCCGGGGATTAGGTCTTGGGTGGGGATTATATAGGAGTCAAAGCCTAGATCTTCGTAGTCAATGTATTCGTAACTTCACTATCATTGGTGTCCTATTGCTTTGATGGTGAGGTGGGGGTCGTTAATTTCGTCTATAAGATAGAGAATTCGGAGGGAGGGGAGAGCGATAAGAATAAGGATGACTGCTGGAAGGATGGTTCAAACGATCTCAATTTCTTGAGAATCGAGGATGTATTTGTTAGTAAGTTTAGTAGAGACTGTTTCTACGATGATATAAAGCACTAGTGTGCTGATAAGAAGAACAATCATAAGAGCATGGTCGTGGAAGTGAAGAAGTTCTTCTATTACAGGTGAGGCCGCGTCTTGGAATCCTAGTTGTGAGGGATGTGCCCATTGTAGCTAAGTGCTCAAGACACGCGGGGTTTTAACCCACAACTTTGCCTTGACAAGGCAGTGTAATATACTAGTTTTACTAGTGTCTTACAGTGGCGGCTCCTGAAAAAATTCTCAGGGGGGGCAATTTTTCTGATGATTTAGGTGACCTACACACATTTAAAAAAAGATATGTCCAGCAACAACATGAAGACAGGGGCAGCATATAAGTCAATACCAGAAGCATTTATTGACTGATCTCAAAAGTGTTGGCTTACCAGGGTTGGTGGAGCCCTCAGTTTCATCTTTGCCTCGCAAAGCTAACTCAAACACTCCGCAAAACTTCACACACTGGATTAGCCGGCTGAGGATGTGGCGGTTCTTGCTAATGTCGTAGTAAATATATTTGTTATAGTGAATATGGAATATGATATGTTGAGTAAAATGTTGTGCTAAGATCTATTTAGGTCAGGAGCTGGTTATAAGTTCTGTTCCTATCCAATAACAATGGACAAAAGGGTCCTATCTTGTCAGCCTTGTCAGCAGGTGGCCAAGGACAACACCCACGCCATAGGCCTCTCAGTTCTTCCAACTCACGAGTTCTTGCTCTGAGGACACACACACACACACACACACACACACACACACACACATCATCACTGTTAAACACACACACACACACACACACACATCATCACTGTTAAACACACACACACACACACAAAAATCCCCTCTCTTAGGCTGAACATTTGAAGACAGAGAACCCGACTCAGAGCCAATGCAACAGTGACAGTAGCCTGGAGGGGACCTCGCCCAACTCATCAGGACCAATCAGAAGATCAGAACTACTAGATTCAACCTACTTCATTTATTGCATAAAATGTCTGCACACAATGTTTGGGGCTCTCTTCAGATAATAATAATAATAATAATAATAATATGCCATTTAGCAGACGCTTTTATCCAAAGCGACTTACAGTCATGCGTGCATACATTTTTGTGTATGGGTGGTCCCGGGGATCGAACCCACTACCTTGGCGTTACAAGCGCCATGCTCTACCAGCTGAGCTACAGAAAGTGGATACTCATGGATGCGCATCGCAATTGTAAAATGTCAACACAATTGGAGACACCACGTCATTTTTGGAGACATGTTATTGACAGTAAACTATTGTAGATGCGACTGCTAACTAAATAAAACATTTTAGCTGGCTAGCTAATCATCTTAGCTAAATGTGGGGCAAACAATTCAGTTATTTACCGTTAATTTGAGGGATTGGGGTGAAAGAAATCGAGTTACATAGTGATACTTTACGATATACTGTATTGACAATATCACAATATTTTAGCGCTAGTTGGCTGTACCTGCACCAAAACACCATTATTGTTCCTTCATAGCTTGTTCTCAATCTTTTCACATTGGGAGCCAATTTGTTTTCAGCACTTTTATTTCCATGACTGATCAAAACTCGTTCTCATGGCTTTCTGATCCCTCTGCAACAGACATATGGTGCGCAATAAAATCACAGTATCGAATCGCAATACGTATAGAATCATGAGACTCGCAATGCTGATGCATATATCTTATCGTGAGGTTCCTGGCAATTCCCAGCCCAAGTTCATTTGCCACAACAAATCTCTTCGCTAGCAAACGCGATGTCTTCTCCAAAACGGCAATGTGTCTCCAGCAATGTTTACTTTTTTGACGTTCTATGGCATCTCCACTTTCCAAGCATATATGACCACATGTAATATTTTGGTAAGTGATGCAAATAGTGAACTATGTAGGGCCAGGATGTAAAATATATGTAGCTGCAGCAATTTCTCTTATCTGATATGGTAAGTAATGGGGCTTAATTTATAGCTCCCTAAGAGTTTGACGAACGGGTCCGTGCACGCGATTCCAGATATCTTTACCTCTGAATAAACTGCCTTTATTATACCATATCCACCCTGTCCAAAGTCTCTACTTGGTCTCAGTTCTCCAGTAAACTTGTGATTATCAACACTAACCTCATCGTTGTGGCGGCGGACAGCTAGCCTGTATCCCTCATCAAGTTGAGTGGCAATGTTATTTTTCCGTTCGTACCAATTTTTGGAAAATCCTCGGGTGTAGGACTTTCCGCCTTTAGTAGAAACCTGTTGAATTATAAAATTTGGTCTGGGAGGTCCTAATTGTTTCGTTGCCAATTTATCTTCATTTGTTCGCCGACAAAAAGGAACTTCTTTCAAAGACACAATCCGCTCTTTTCTCAGTTACGTTCATGGTTACGTTACGTTACGTATGACGAAAGCGCGTAAGTGCAAGCCCTCAGACACCCATAGAGATTGTATTGAAGGCTCTGAAATTTGAAAAAAATAGATTTTACATTAGAGGCTATGAGAGACTTCTGGGCGATTTTCAACCTGACTGAAATCGCCCCCAAAGGGGGGGGAGCCATTTGAAGCACGACTTTAGCCTGATTCGACATTTAGTGGCAGTGTGGCACTGTGGCAGATCAGACGTATAGATTACAACACTGATAACTACTGTTGCCGTGATATAATTGATTAGAAAAAAAATCCCTTCCTTTTCCCGTTTGGCAGTGCGTCGCCCATATCGCCCTATTGAACAGGCCGCCCCTGGTGTCTTATGGAAGATAGTGGCAGAGTGGTTATGCGGTTGGCTTGAAACCAGCACATGGGGGTTCAATTCCTCCCTTTCTCGTTAGGCTGCTTGTACTTGTACAAACGCCGGTTCCTCGAATGTGTGATAGGGCGGGGGACATCCGTGCAGTCACTCTACGTTTGTTGAAGTCAGCTCAATTGATGCGACTTCCCGTTTGGTGGCAAAGGCTTCTCAAAGGATAAATAAGAATATAATTACAGCAACCAAGGAGATAAGGGATCCGATTGAGGAGACAGTGTTTCAAAGTGTGTAGGCATCAAGGTAATCAGAGTACCGTCGTGGTATCCCTGCAAGGCCTAGAAAATGATGGGAGAAAAAGGTTAAATTTACGCCGACAAAACATAATTCCGAAGTGGATTTTAGTTCATGTGCTGTGAAGGGTGTATCCAGTGAATAGGGGGAATCAGTGCACGACAGCGCCTATAATGGCGAAAACAGCTCCTATTGATAGAACGTTGTGGAAGTGGGCGACTACATAGTAGGTGTCATGAAGGATGATGTCTAAGGAGGAATTTGCTATGCCTGTTAGTCCCCCCACTGTAAATAGGAAAATAAACCCCAGGGCCCAAAGAAGTGGTGTCTCTCATTTTGATTGAACCACCATGCAATGTGGCTAACCAGCTAAATAATTTTACACCTGTAGGAATGGCAATGATTATAGTGGCGGATGTAAAGTAGGCACGAGTATCAACGTCTATCCCAACAGTAAACATATGGTGGACCCAGACGATAAAACCTAGGAGTCCAATGGCTATTATAGCTCAGACTATTCCCATATACCCCAAGGGTTCTTTTTTGCCGGAGTAGTATGCAACAATGTGGGAGATCATACCAAAACCTGGGAGAATTAGAATATAGACTTCCGGATGACCAAAGAATCAGAAGAGGTGTTGATACAGGATTGGATTTCCTCCGCCTGCTGGGTCAAAGAAAGTTTAGATTCCGGTCTGTAAGTAGCATGGTAATACCTGCTGCTAGGACGGGGAGGGAAAGCAGTAAAAGGACTGCGGTAATTAAGACGGCTCAAACAAAAAGAGGGGTTTGATACTGGGAGATAGCTGGGGGTTTCATGTTAATAATGGTTGTAATAAAATTAACGGCCCCTAAAATAGAGGAAATACCAGGGGTTAAGGCTCCTGCGTGGGCGAGGTTGCCTGCTAGAGGGGGGTAGACTGTTCATCCTGTGCCGGCACCGGCTTCAACTCCAGACAAGGCC
Source organism: Coregonus clupeaformis (assembly GCF_020615455.1). Lineage (NCBI taxonomy): Eukaryota > Metazoa > Chordata > Actinopteri > Salmoniformes > Salmonidae > Coregonus > Coregonus clupeaformis. The sequence goes on from NW_025534050.1 coordinate 38,651, forward strand.
AGGAGAAGAAGAAAGGACGGGGGAAGGAGTCAGAAGCTCATGTTATTCATTCGGGGAAATGCTATGTCGGGGGCCCTGATTATAAGTGGAATCAATCAGTTTCCAAAGCCTCCAATCATAATTGGCATAACTATAAAGAAAATCATAACGAAGGCATGGGCCGTGACGATCACATTATACATTTGATCATCCCTCAGAAGAGCCCCGGGTTGGCTTAGTTCCGCTCGGATTAAAAGGCTTAGGGCTGTGCTGACTATTCCGGCTCAGGCACCAAATACTAAATAAAGGGTGCCAATGTCTTTGTGGTTGGTTGAGAAAAATCATTGTGTGATTGCGACAGGTAAGGTGGCTGAGAGTTAAGCGGTGGATTGAACCCCATGTACAGAGGTTTAAGTCCTCTCCTTATCAAGCCTTGTGGTGTACTTACATGTCAGATTGCAAACCTGAAGAAGTAGGCTAACAGCCTACTGAGTTTGTAGGATCGAGGCCTTCCCACCTAGAAAGGCTTTAGCTTAATTAAAGTGTCTGGGTTGCATTCAGAAGATGTGGGATAGAGTCCCGCAAGTCTTAACAAGGGCTGGGAGATTCTCACTCCCGCTTAGAACTTTGAAGGTTCTTGGTCTTAGTGCTATCCTAAGCCCTTGTTATAAGTTTAGTAACGCAGCTATGGCGGGGGTGAGGGGAAGTAGGCCCAGGGCTAATATAGTGACAAGTGATAGTGGTATGGTGACATGGGTAAAGTTCAGTCGTCAAGGGGCAGTGGCGGTGAGGGTGTTGGGTCAGATAGTTAAGGTTATGGCGTAACATAGTCGGGGGTAGAAGTACAGGCTGAGAAGGGCTGTTATGGCAGCTAGTGTGGCGGATATTGGTAGTCCTTGTTTCGTTAGTTCTTGTAAAATTAGTCACTTAGGTATAAATCCTGAGAGAGGTGGGAGGCCTTCAAGTGATAGTAGAACTAGAATAGCTAGTGCGTGTTATAAAGGCTGAAGATGTTATGATAATATACATGATCAGGTTTAGGAGGGTGATAGAAGGCGCGAATTGTATAATCAGTACTATCCACCCGAGGTGGGCGATTGAGGAGTATGCTAGGATTTTACGCAGCTGGGTTTGGTTGAGCCGCCTCACCCGCCAACATGAGTTGACAGAAGCCCTAGTGTAACAATTAGGGAGGAGTTAACAGCTGGGGCTACCTGGAGCATAAGCGCAAAAGGTGCAAAAGCTTTTGTCAGGTTGAAAGGATTAATCCTGGGGTGAGGTCTAAACCTTGAAGGACTTCTGGGAGTCAAAAGTGTACTGGTGCCAAGCCTACCTTAAGTGCAAGGGCCAGTATGACAGTTGTAACCGCAATTGGGTGGGTTAATTGTTGAATATCCCATTCTCCAACCAGTCAGGCATTGGTGGTGCTAGCAAACAGGATCATGGCCGCAGCGGTGGCCTGTGTCAAAATATATTTTGTTGTAGCTTCAACTGCTCATGGTCGGTTCTTACTACATTAAACGGGACCGATGCTGAAAGTTGGTGGGTAAAGACGGAGCCTGTGTTAGTTGGAGGTTTGTTGTTTAGCAATTAATCAGGTGAGAACGGTTCCGTTGGTGGTTATCCGAGTCTTGCTTAATGTAAACCTTGGAATAGTGCTGATGTATGAGGGCTTAAAACCACTTATGTTGATAATACATAGGATGTACTACCCTCGTGCAGTAATAATATATGGGTCAGTACATAATATGCAATATTATACATAGCGGTGTAATATATACACAATGTATGGGGACATATAGTTCGCTATGTACACTGCGGCGTCAGAGGGTAGTTTAATTTAGAATCTTAGCTTTGGGAGTTAAGGGTGGGAGTTAAAATCTCCTCTCTCTGAGCACTAGGGAGGGTTTTAACCTCCGGCCTCCGGATTACAAGACCGGCGCTCTTACACTGAGCTACTAGGGCAGGCTCATTCGAGGGCTTTGTTCTCAGCTCACCCAGCTAAGGGGGCTAAGACTAGGAAGATGGTGAAGTAGATAACTGAAGCAACCTGGCCGATGATGATGAAAGGGTGTTCTACAGGTATACCGCCGATTCAGGTGAGGATAAGCATGTCTGCCACTAGGGTTCAGAACAAGAATTGGGTGAGGGGCCGGAAGGTTAGTCCTCGTTGCTTAGAGGTGTGAAGAATGGGGACGACTATGAGTATGAGGATGGAGAATAGTAGGGCGAGGACTCCGCCTAGCTTATTGGGGATTGATCGTAGGATTGCGTAGGCGAACAGGAAGTATCACTCAGGCTTGATGTGGGGCGGGGTAAGGGGTTGGCTGGTGTAAAATTATCTGGGTCTCCCAAGAGGTTGACCGCAAATAGTGCTAAGGGTGTTAGTCCTAGTAGTATGGCTACAAATCCTAGCAGGTCTTTGTATGAGAAGTAGGGTCAAGCAAAGAGGCACTGAGTTTGAAAGAAGGCCTTGAAATACATCCAGAGGTACACCTCCAATTGACTCAAATGATGTCAATTAGCCTATCAGAAGCTTCTAAAGCCAAGACATCATTTTCTGGAATTTGCCAAGCTGTTTAAAGGCACAGTCAACAGTCAAGTATGTAAACTTCTGACCCACTGGAATTGTGATACAGTGAATTGTAAGTGAACAATTGTTGGAACAATTACTTGTGTCATGCACAAAGTAGATGTCCTAACCAACTTTCCAAAACTATAGTTTGTTAACAAGAAATTTGTGGAAAACGAGTTTTAATGACTCCAACCTAAGTGTATGTAAACTTCTGACTTCAACTGTATGTATGTATATGTATTTACAGTCGTGGTCAAAAGTTTTGAGAATGACACAAGTATTGGTCTTCACAAAGTTAGCTGCTTCAGTGTTATGAGATATTTTTGTCAGATGTTGCTATGGTATACTGAGGTATAATTACAAGCATTCCATAAGTGTCAAAGGCTTTTATTGACAATTACATTAAGTTTATGCAAAGAGTCAATATTTGCAGTGTTGAACCTTCTTTTTCAAGACCTCTGCAATCCGCCCTGGCATGCTGTCAATTAACTTCTGGGCCACATCCTTACTGATGGCAGCCCATTCTTGCATAATCAATGCTTGGAGTTTGTCAGAATTTTTGGGTTTTTGGTTGTCCACCCGCCTCTTGAGGATCGACCACAAGTTCTCAATGGGATTAAGGTCTGGGGAGTTTCCTGGCCATGGACCCAGAATTTTGATGTTTTGTTCCCGAGCCACTTAGTTATCACTTTTGCCTTATGGCAAGGTGCTCCATTATGCTGGAAAAGGCATTGTTCGTCACCAAACTGTCATGCTGGAAAAGGCATTGTTTGTCACCAAACTGTTCTTGGATGGTTGGGAGAAGTTGCTCTTGGAGGATGTGTTGGTACCATTCTTTATTCATGGCTGTGTTCTTAGGCCAAATTGTGAGTGAGCCCACTCCCATGGCTGAGAAGCAACCCCACACATGAATGGTCTCAGGATGCTTTACTGTTGGCATGCCACAGGACTGATGGTAGCGCTCACCTTGTCTTCTCCGGACAAGCTTTTTTCCGGATGCCCCAAACAATCGGAAAGGGGATTGATCAGAGAAAATGACTTTACCCGTCCTCAGCAGTCCAATCCCTGTACCTTTTGCAGAATATCAGTCTGTCCCTGATGTTTTTCCTGGATAGAAGTGGCTTCCTCGCTGCCCTTCTTGATACCAGGCCATCCTCCAGAAGTCTTTGCCTCACTGTGCGTGCAGATGCACTCACACCTGCCTGCTGCCATTCCTGAGCAAGCTCTGCACTGGTGGTGCCCCGATCCCACAGCTGAATCAACTTTAGGAGACGGTCCTGGCGCTTGCTGGACTTTCTTGGGCGCCCTGAAGCCTTCTTCACAACAATTGAACCTCTCTCCTTGAAGTTCTTGATGATCCGATAAATGGTTGATTTAGGTGCAATCTTACTAGCAGCAATATCCTTGCCTGTGAAGCCCTTTTTGTGCAAAGCAATGATGACAGCACGTGTTTCCTTGCAGGTAACCATGGTTAACAGAGGAAGAACAATGATTTCAAGCACCACCCTCCTTTTAAAGCTTCCAGTCTGTTATTCTAAATCAATCAGCATGACAGAGAGATCTCCAGCCTTGTCCTCGTCAACACTCTCACCTGTGTTAACAAGAGAATCACTGACATGATGTCAGCTGGTCCTTTTGTGGCAGGGCTGAAATGCAGTGGAAATGTTTTTTTGGGATTAAGTTCATTTTCATGGCAAAGAGGGACTTTGCAATTAATTGCAATTCATCTGATCACTCTTCATAACATTCTGGAGTATATGCAAATTGCCATCATAAAAACTGAGGCAGCAGACTTTGTGAAAATTAATATTTGTGTCATTCTCTAACCTTTTGACCACAACTATATATATAGGTGTAGGGTTGGTTGGTTGGTTGGTTGGTGGTGAAATGTTCTATTTTTTTGTCTGTCAATGTGATTGAAAACACCCTCCACTGCAGAGTAGGTGGCAGCATGCACAAACGCCATGACACCGAACAAGACCATTTCCGAATGCCTGACTTCTGTGGAGGCTGCATCGCAGTAAATGCTGTATGGCCAGTGGCGACCTGCCATTCAGGGCATGTGGGGCATAAAAAATATATATTTTTGTGGCTGTTTTGAATGTTATTTTTGATATTAATACCTGTCACATATCAGTTTGCAAACAATGAAAAAAATCTAAAAATAATTGAGTTAATAAAGCAGCATATAAACATGGTCTCTTTTTTGCTTTCTTGAGTAAGGCAGCTCCAAAATGCAGGTGTTTCAGACTAGCTCAGTGCTTTCTGTGATGGAGAGACAGCCAGCGGAAAATATAGAGGATAGGGTTTGGTAATGTTCTCTAGTTGCGCCATGTTGCGCATTTTCTTAACATTTGTCATAATTAGCAATGATTTTGTATCCTCTCTCGACAGACTTCGGCTGCACATTTTCCGCCATTTTCTTCAAACCTGAAAATGTTGTGAAGCCACGCCCATTTTCAAATCCGTTTCAATCCTTGTCAAATGAAGAGAAATCATAGATCAAACGTAAATATACACAACAATTTGGAAATCGCAAATTCAACAATGAGTGGTTTGGAATGAATCAGTGGCTAACTGTAAGCGTTGGAGAGGGTGTGTGGTCCAAGTCTGGGTTAAAGAGTCTCTTTTTCAAGCTTAAAAGGATAAACATTCACTTACAACATCATGGGCCAGAAAATGTTGAATACATTGGCCATGCTGTCAATCCAGCACGACTTCTGCCACTTCTAAAACAACTAGAAGCTCAGAACTGGGAAATGTTAGACTTCAGTGAGTTCAAGAGAACTGGGAACTCTGGGGGGTAAAAACTAGCTCAGACTGGGAAAATACGTTTTGAACGGACATCCAACTCGGAATTCCAAGTCGGGAACTCGGGCCTCTTTCTAAAGCTCCGACCTGAAGATCACTGACGTCATGATTCGACCTTGTGTTTTCCAGAGTTTTCAGTTGTCTTGAAAGCACCATAAATCCAGAGAATGCCAGACTTTGATGACAAAATATGCCGACAAGAAGGACCATCGCGCCACCTTCCTGTTCAAGTGAGCACATCACAAGAAGGTGAGTCCAAAAATGTATTGTATGCTGCTGCATAAATGATGTAATATGTCAGGGAGATATGTATACTGTAGGTAAGAAAGTAATTCTAAGTATGTTGTGTAGTAAGCTGTTATTAGCCCATGTGCCTCTTTCTTATAATTTGGTCCCGTTCCCCCTCATAACTTAGCCTACTGTTCTGACTTGGTGGTGTACATGTAGCCTATAGCCTGTTTTAGAGAAATGTCATCATCGAATATTGTAAGAGCTTTCATTGTCTGGTTATATACCCCTGTTATTTATCCTAAGGTCTGACTTGGTGTACAGGGAGAATACTGTAAGAACAGCCCATGTTCTGAATTCTGTCGCTGTACATTTAAAAAGTGCTGAACAAATAGTTATATTGACTATGTCCTTCTTTATATTGACTACTACTACGTTGCTCATTGTCTTAATCGAAATTACGGATTGCCTCTCATCCGCTTTTCATTCCCTTATGCCATAGTTTGTACATCTCAATTGTCAGTGGAAACCACATTTGTTTAAGCAAGTCAGCCATATCAGCAGTTTTTTTTAAAGGCAGTAAATGAGTCTGAATGAACTTTTTCGTTGCCAGACAAGGCTCTGTTGATAGCCGGGCATAGCCGTGGTAAGGATTCACTCCACGGTGCTGAAAAGAAAGATCTGCTGTTGGGACAGCTTTATGTAGGCCCTAATAGTTTGTGGGCACCATTTGTCAATGTTACAGTGCAATTAACACATTGTTTAGTGTTGTGTTGTTGCTTTGCTGGCATGCATCCCCCAAAATGTTTTGGGGTTTGCCCCACCAAGATTTACATGCTGAAATCGCCACTGTGTATGGCCACTGCAGTGGTCGGATTGAACATAAATCAGGCTTTACTGGTTCACTGCACAGATAGCGTATCGGTAATCAGTCTGTTATTTAGGAGGTTATTCTTACTGGGCCTCAGCCAATAACAATATCTGGACTCTCGACGAGAACATTGTCAGAGAGGAGAGGCAAAGAGAGGCCTAACTTGAGGGAAAATCTGTCTCCCTCCAGCAGGTAGCGTTTGTTTTTTCCCCACCAAGCAATGTGATTTTGTATGGAGGTCAATGAGAGTGTTGAATTTGGTCATCCAAAAAACGAATGACTTATTTGCTACGTGAAGTTTATTTGATCTAATAGAAGTTTCTTAGCCTGCACTCATAGGACTGCTACAAGCCCTTGGCAGGCCGCTTTTGCGTCTTCCATTCAGAGGACAGCTATAAGCCCTAGGCAAGCCATCTAGCCATGAGCTAATTTGAAAGACAAGAGCAAGGAATTTCTCTAATCTCAAATTCGGCCTGCCACCTTCCAGCAAACCACAGCCAGCCAGAGGCTATAATCTGTTTTTTGTTTTTAATATAAATACCTTAGATTTCATTTTATTTCATTTGCCAAATTTTACAAATACAATACAACCACACGTGGATATAATGCATTTACGATAATTGAGGATGACACATAAAACGTGATACACCTAATAATTTACAGTTTAAATAGATGAATGATATATAGCCTACATTTTTGCCATTAATTTAATATATATATATATGCAAGACAAACAGTTTCTTTAAAAAAATGTATGACTCCCTAAACCGCCTCTCCCATTTTAAGAGAAGTGTTGAAGACTATGTACTGTAGGTGGCAGCACCTTTTAAACACCACAGAAGAAGCCGAAAAGCATCAACAGGAAGTTCTTTGTTACCATCCTCTATCGAGTTTTCAAAACAAGTAAAATTCAACAGGCTTTTGTCGGATCTTTTCTGATGTAAGATTAATCTACATTAGACGTTTATTTGTCACAACTTAAATCGAGTTTTGATATTTAAAAAGTTATGGTCTACCTTTTCATCTGAACGCAGTGATAAAGAAAATAACTGAAGCGTACACATTTACTGTTAATTTCTGTGTTTGAAGAAACGAACAAAGAATACAGTAGCTTCCACGATGGATCGGGTAAGTTTGGTTGACTTTTATGAGCAGTATGCTTACTGTGGTGTATAAAATGTATAGGTGTAGTTTCCATCATCTTTGCTCTTCCACATCCATGCGTTTGATTTGAACAGCTAGACAAAATAAATAATGGTGGTAATTTCATCCAAGTAGACTACTAGCCTATCGCACACAGATTGATTATACAAACAATGCACAGCCAGGAGGTAAAGTCAGAACCAGGGAGAAATAATTAGGCATAAGCTACACCAACGATGTATATAAACCCTGGATTGCTGATGCTTTGAAGCCACCGGTTAACAACTTTGAGGTATTTTCTGAACACCTTCTCACTTTATTTCTCCAGATGTCAGTTCGACCACACCGTTTGTGGCGCCCAAATAAAACATATCACAGTTGAAAATACGTGATTCTTGTTGCTAGGCTACCAGTTACAGTACTTTTATCTCATGTTTATGCAGAGGGAATACAACAATGATAGCTAGTGTCAAAGAATGATATGGAGGTAATGTTTGTCCAATTATTGATCATGTCCTCAGCTCAAATAAGCATCAGAAATTGTCCTTATTTAGCATATCAAGATCCTGATGTGGACCTCAGGCAAGAGAATATGCATTGTATGTGCTGAGAAAATGTGGTCCTCTGTAGCTCAGCTGGTAGAGCACAGCGCTTGTAACTCCAAGGTAGTGGGTTCGATCCCCGGGACCACCCATACACAAAAATGTATGCACGCATGACTGTAAGTCGCTTTGGATAAAAGCGTCTGCTAAATGGCATATTATTATTATTATTATTATTATTATTATTATTATTAAATATACTATGTAGTCCAACTGTCAGTATGTGTCACCATATTGAGAAAGTAAGGAGTCCACATAGGCCTATCTCAGTATAAATAATGAGTCAATATCCGGCCATACCATGTATGATATCTGGAGGGAATCCAAAAATGATTTGTGATTAAAATAAAAAATATGGATTTCATATTTGTCTAATTATTGAGCCTTTGCTGAAAACTCAGAAATGCTTCAGAAATCCTCCTTATTTTCAGCATATCAAGATCCATATATGGACCTCAACCAAGAGAAGCGTCTTGAATGTGCTTAAGAAACACAGATTTGCGATGTACACTACCGGTCAAAAGTTTTAGAACACCTACTCATTCAAGGGTTTGTCTTTATTTTTTACAATTTTCTACATTGTAGAATAATAGTGAAGACATCAGAACTATGAAATAACACATATGGAATCATGTAGTGTTAAACAAATCAAAATATATTTTATATTTGAGATTCTTCAAATAGCCACCCTTTGCTTTGATGACAGCTTTGCACACTCTTGGCATTCTCTCAACCAGCTTCATGAGGTAGTCACCTGGAATGAATTTCAATTAACAGGTGTGCCTGTTAATTTGTGGAATTTCTTTCCTTTTTAATGTGTTTGGGCCAATCAGTTGTGTTGTGACAACGTAGGGGGGGTATACAGAAGATAGCCCTATTTGGTAAAAGACCAAGTCCATATTATGGCAAGAACTGCTCAAATAAGCAAAGAGAAACGACAGTCCATCATTACTTTAAGACATGAAGGTCAGTCAATATCGAACATTTCAAGAACTTTGAAAGTTTCTTCAAGTGCAGTCGCAAAAACCAAGCGCTATGATGAAACTGGCTCTCATGAGGACCGCCACAGGAATGGAAGACCCAGAGTAACCTCTGCTGCAGAGGATAAGTTCATTAGAGTTACCAGCCTCAGAAATTGCAGCCCAAATAAATGCTTCACAGAGTTCAAGTAACAGACACATCTCAACTTCAACTGTTCAGAAGGGACTGTGTGAATCAGGCCTTCATGGTCGAATTGCTTTAAAGAAACCACTACTAAAGGACACCAATAAGAAGAAGAGATTGCTTGGGCCAAGAAACACGAGTAATGGACATAAGACCGGTGAAAATGTGTCCTTTGGTCTGATGAGTCCAAATTGGAGATTTTTGGTTCCAACCACCGTTTCTTTGTGAGACGCGGTGTGGGTGAACGGATGATCTCCACATGTGTATTTACCACCGTAACACATGGAGGAGGTGTTATGGTGTGGGGGTGCTTTGTTGGTGACACTGTCTGTGATTTATTTAGAATTCAAGGCACACTTAACCAGCATGGCTACCACAGCATTCTGCGGCGATACGCCATCCCAACTGGTTTGGGCTTAGTGGGACTATCATTTGTTTTTCAACAGGACAATGACCCAACACATCTCCAGGCTGTGTAAGGGCTATTTTACCAAGAAGGAGAGTGATGGACTGCTGCATCAGATGACCTGGCCTCCACAATCCCCTCACCTCAACAAAATTGAGATGGTTTGGGATGAGTCGGACTGCAGAGTGGAGGAAAAGCAGCCAACAAGTGCTCAGCATATGTGGGAACTCCTTCAAAACTGTTGGAAAAGCGTTCCAGGTGAAGCTGGTTGAGAGAATGCCTAGGGTGTGCAAAGTTGTCATCAAGGCAAAGGGTGGCTATTTGAAGAATCTCAAATATAAATTATATTTTTTGATTACTACATGATTACATGTGTTCCTTCATAGTTTTTATGTCTTCACTATTATTCTACAATGTAGAAAATAGTAAAAATAAAGAAACCCTTGAATGAGTAGGTGTTCTAAAACTTTTCACCGGTAGTGTATATCGTCAGTATTTGTCAACATGAAGAGAGAAAATAGGGTGTCACATATCTCAGTATAATGAATTATTCCATATTTGACCATAGGAAATGGCCATGTGGGATATTGTCTAAAAGACACATCTGGATTCAGAATTTCTGTTCAATTCAAATCTCCCTACCATCATATCCAAGCCATTATGACACCAATGTCGATGAACACTCACAAATCAACTTGATTGGAGATACACAACACACTCCCCACCTCTCATCATGAGCTGTCCAGCTGTTACGGAGTACCATATACCAGATTTCTAACAGGATCCTTAGCAATTGAGTTTTCAGTGTATTTTCTGTGCCTACCTAACTCAAATTCTAGACGTCAGATTAAAACGAGAATATACAGTCAGACTCACAAATCAGTTTTGAACTAACTATTAAAGTATGTTTAGAATTGACCATGGATAGTCAAAGGTAATTGTCTGCAGTTTTCAGAAGGTGAATAGCTCAATTGATTTTGACGGTCTTGCATTGTAAAATATGACTCAATTCCCATTAAAAGCTAAATTAAGGAAAATGGTTGTCATTGAATTAATAATACCTGAAGGTCATATAACTCAGCCATAGAAACTAAACAAAACTATCCCCATGTACAATAGAGTATGGATTGTGCCCTTTACAGCTTGTTTCTAGCCTAAAGCATTGCAGTTATGCATCCTATACATTTATACAAATCAGGGTTTGGGGGATATTAGCCCCGTCTCCCACCCCAAGCGCCACACCACTGGAATAGCGTGCACTGCAGAGTTGTTGACAAATATCCAACACATGGGCTAGTCCACCATCCAGATCAGAGCTGTAAAAACAATCAAGCGGGTCAAATGGCAGAGTTGTCAGTTTGGCACTGTTGATCTAAACCGATTTGGATAAAGATGTAAAGCAGACAGGAGAAGGAGCATACTGGAATGTATTCTGGATGTTTGAAACTGGTGAGTTTGTCCTGATGCAAGCATGCATTTGCTCACTGCAGTGCACAACATGCTGTTTACTTGTGCATTTGTTTTCTCAGCTACAGTTTGAGTTGTGTCCGACAGTGAAATATGGCTAGCTCTTACCATAGCTTGGACTATAGAGCTTTGTAGTGTTGCAAAAGCCAATTGCATTGCATGCATTGTGAGGTAGCAGCGTGACAATTTGGCCAAAGTTTGGTGTTGGTTTTGAACTGATGTACATAGCTAGCTAGCTATGTTTTGTGGAAATATTTAGGACTGGCATTTGGAAGTGAACTAGCTATCGTTAGCTTCCTTCTGTGTCGAGGTCAGCTGTTGTCTGGCTCTAAATACCTAATGGCTTTGTTATTTGTGTAACAAACCTTCCATAAACAAATATAGCTAGCTACCTTTCTTTGCCTGTTCATTAGCTAGCTAGCATTCAGCTAACTGGTGTTAGCTAGCTAGCTACAGAGGCTAGCTGCTGGACTTTGGACAAGCAAGCTAATGTTAGCTAATAGCAGCTGTATTGTTGCTGACCCGTTTATATAGAACTGAGAGACGGCTGAAAAGATCTTAGCGTTGTCAGAAATGCTACAAAAAAGGTAGCTCATCATTGGTTGCTAATGGATGGAAATGTGCACGTGAGAGTGAGAAATTATCAAATCTGTTGCAGCTACAAACTTAGTCAATCCGACATTTGTTAAATCAAATTTGTAAAGTATGCGGACCCCTTCACTTTTTTCCACATTTTGTTACGTTACAGCCTTATTCTAAAATGGATCAAATAATTGTTTTGCCTCATCAATCTACACACAATACTTTGTTAAAGCACCTTTGGCAGCGATTACAGCCTTGAGTCTTCTTGGGTATGATGCTACAAGCTTGGCACACCTGTATTTGGGGAGTTATGCAAGCACATCACCTGTGCCATTAAGGCACAGACCTTTTGGCAGAGGCCAGATTAAAGGTTACAATAGAACTGCCAATGGCTGACTTGATTGCTCAAAGAAAATCTGTCTTTGCATGTGGAAATGTGTAGCTAATTTCCCCCCAACTTCGGACACTCTCTAGCGTTTGGAGGACTAAATCACCTCGAGCTCAACATTTAAATGGACTGGAAAATAAAGGTAAGTTTTGCGACTAACGACACCCTTCTAGCTGACCACCGAAAAAGTTAGTGAGGGGAAAAAAGTATTTGATCCCCTGTTGATTTTGTACGTTTGCCCACTGACAAAGAAATGATCTGTCTATAATTTTAATGGCAGGTTTATTTGAACAGTGAGAGACAGAACAACAACAAAAAAATCCAGAAAAACGCATGTCAAAAATGTTATAAATTGATTTGCATTTTAATGAGGGAAATAAGTATTTGACCCCCTCTCAATCAGAAAGATTTCTGGCTCCCAGGTGTCTTTTATACAGGTAATGAGCTGAGATTAGGAGCACACTCTTAAAGGGAGTGCTCCTAATCTCAGCTTGTTACCTGTATAAAAGACACCTGTCCACAGAAGCAATCAATCAATCAGATTCCAAACTCTCCACCATGGCCAAGACCAAAGAGCTCTCCAAGGATGTCAGGGACAAGATTGTAGACCTACACTAGGCTGGAATGGGCTACAAGACCATCGCCAAGCAGCTTGGTGAGAAGGTGACAACAGTTGGTGCGATTATTCGCAAATGGAAGAAACACAAAATAACTGTCAATCTCCCTCGGCCTGGGGCTCCATGCAAGATCTCACCTTCTGGAGTTGCAATGATCATGAGAACGGTGAGGAATCAGCCCAGAACTACACGGGAGGATCTTGTCAATGATCTCAAGGCAGCCGGGACCATAGTCACCAAGAAAACAATTGGTAACACATTACGCTGTGAAGTATTGAAATCCTGCAGCGCCCGCAAGGTCCCCCTGCTCAAGAAGGCACATATACAGGGCCGTCTGGAGTTTGCCAATGAACATCTGAATGATTCAGAGGAGAACTGGGTGAAAGTGTTGTGGTCAGATGAGATGAGACCAAAATCAAGCTCTTTGGCATCAACTCAACTCGCCGTGTTTGGAGGAGGAGGAAAGCTGCCTATGACCCCAAGAACACCATCCCCACCGTCAAACATGGAGGTGGAAACATTATGTTTTGGGGGTGTTTTTCTACTAAGGGGACAGGACAACTTCACCGCATCAAAGGGATGATGGACGGGGCCATGTACCGTCAAATCTTGGGTGAGAACCTCCTTCCCTCAGCCAGGGCATTGAAAATGGGTCGTGGATGGGTATTCCAGCATGACAATGACCCAAAACACACGGCCAAGGCAACAAAGGAGTGGCTCAAGAAGAAGCACATTAAGGTCCTGGAGTGGCCTAGCCAGTCTCCAGACCTTAATCCCATAGAAAATCTGTGGAGGGAGCTGAAGGTTCGAGTTGCCAAACGTCAGCCTCGAAACCTTAATGACGGAGAAGATCTGCAAGGAGGAGTGGAACAAAATCCCTCCTGAGATGTGTGCAAACCTGGTGGCCAACTACAAGAAACGTCTGACCTCTGTGATTGCCAACAGGTTTTGCCACCAAGTACTAAGTCATGTTTTGCAGAGGGGTCAAATACTTCTTTCCCTCATTAAAATGCAAATCAATTCATAACATTTTTGACATGCGTTTTTCTGCATTTTTTGTTGTTGTTATTCTGTCTCTCACTGTTCAAATAAACCTACCATTATATACCACTGTATATTCAGTGGGGAGAACAAGTATTTGATACACTGCCAATTTTGCAGGTTTTCCTACTTACAAAGCATGTAGAGGTCTGTAATTTTTATCATAGGTACACTTCAACTGTGAGAGATGGAATCTAAAACAAAAATCACATTGTATAATTTTTAAGTAATTAATTTGCATTTTATTGCATGACATAAGTATTTGATCACCTACCAACCAGTAAGAATTCCGGCTCTCACAGACCTGTTAGTTTTTCTTTAAGAAGCCCTCCTGTTCTCCATTCATTAACTGTGTATTAACTGCACCTGTTTGAACTCGTTACCTGTATAAAAGACACCTGTCCACACACTCAATCAAACAGACTCCAACCTCTCCACAATGGCCAAGACCAGAGAGCTGTGTAAGGACATCAGGGATAAAATTGTAGACCTGCACAAGGCTGGGATGAGCTACAGGACAATAGGCAAGCAGCTTGGTGAGAAGGCAACAACTGTTGGCGCAATTATTAGAAACTTGAAGAAATTCAAGATGACGGTCAATCACCCTCGGTTTGGGGCTCCATGCAAGATCTCACCTTGTGGGGCATCAATGATCATGAGGAAGGTGAGGGATCAGCTCAGAACTACACGGCAGGACCTGGTCAATGACCTGAAGAGAGCTGGGACCACAGTCTCAAAGAAAACCATTAGTAACAGACTACGCCGTCATGGATTAAAATCCTGCAGCGCACGCAAGGTCCCCCTGCTCAAGCCAGCGCATGTCCAGGCCCGTCTGAAGTTTGCCAATGACCATCTGGATGATCCAGAGGAGAAATGGGAGAAGGTCATGTGGTCTGATGAGACAAAAATAGAGCTTTATGGTCTAAACTCCACTCGCTGTGTTTGGAGGAAGAAGAAGGATGAGTACAACCCCAAGAACACCATCCCAACCGTGAAGCATGGAGGTGGAAACATCATTCTTTGGCGATGCTTTTCTGCAAAGGGGACAGGACGACTGCACCGTATTGATGGGGAGGATGGATGGGGCCATGTATCGCGAGATCTTGGCCAACAACCTCCTTCCCTCAGTAAGAGCATTGAAGATGGGTCGTGGCTGGGTCTTCCAGCATGACAACGACCCGAAACACACAGCCAGGGCAACTAAGGAGTGGCTCCGTAAGAAGCATCTCAAGGTCCTGTAGTGGCCTAGCCAGTCTCCAGACCTGAACCCAATAGAAAATCTTTGGATAGAGCTGAAAGTCTGTATTGCCCAGCGACAGCCCCGCAACCTGAAGGATCTGGAGAAGGTCTGTATGGAGGAGTGGGCCAAAATCCCTGCTGCAGTGTGTGCAAAACTGGTCAAGACCTACAGGAAACGTATGATCTCTGTAATTGCAAACACAGGTTTCTGTACCAAATATTAAGTTCTGCTTTTCTGATGTATCAAATACTTATGTCATGCAATAAAATGCAAATTAATTACTTAAAAATCATACGATGTGATTTTCTGGATTTTTGTTTTAGATTCCGTCTCTCACAGTTGAAGTGTACCTATGATAAAAATTACAGACCTCTACATGCTTTGTAAGTAGGAAAACCTGCAAAATCGGCAGTGTATCAAATACTTGTTCCTCCCCACTGTATGTACACATTTTGGGGAACACGCTGCATATTGTAAAATTCGACTGCCCGACAGACCACACACAATTTAACATCCAACTTTTTACCTCTGAAATATAGCTAACGGATTTTCTATGTTGCTAGCTTAGTTGCTAAATGTTGATAGAACTGCTAAGACAGCAAAAAGGATAGACATTGTAAGAGTTAGATAATACATATCACGAAAACAACTGCATGTTGTCAAGCTTTACCTTATCAAAATTGGAGTCCTCTGACGGAGGCGTTTTGCACAATCTGCAAAAATGTATTTGTAACTTTGAACCATTAACTTTTTGACACCTATCACTGTTGGCTATGTTTCATCTTACAACAGCTACATAGAGGCAGTATTTAGTCAAACGTTACAATGTATGCATCAATATTACACTAATTGGGACACTAATTTTCATTACAGATAACATCAAACAAAAAACGTGGGTACACTTTCAGTTATTGTGAAAACTTTCATCACCTTTCAATGCCTTAGCTTTGAAATGTGAATGTTTATACATAACTCAATCTGAATATCTTTCTAAAATGTGTATAATATGCCAAGTTATTTAGCTACATGTATTTACCACTACAGCATGGAGAAAGTCAAGAGGAAGCAGTGGAGTGAGGTGGACATGTTCCATGCCATGGAGGACTGCGGGGCAGGGATGGCTATCCGCCAGGCTGCCAAGGTTAGGCATCTTTTGTTTTTAGGGGATTACCATGTGTATGTGTATGTGAATTTTATCTGCTAGTAACAGTTTTTTCTTTTCTTATCTACCAAGGTGCATGGTGTACCTCGGCAGACCCTGGCGGACAGGCTGAGCGGCCGGGTGACACATGGTTGTCGCAGTGGACCACCCACATTGCTTGCAGCAGAGGATGAAAAGTCTCTGGTGCAGTACTGTATCTACTGCGCCAGCCATGGGTTCCCCTTCACCAGACAGAGGCTGATGAAATACGCAGACAAAATACGCAGGTATTTGGTGTTCTATGTGTTTATGTATGTAGGTTGGTGGACTGACTGTTCTCAATGTGTGTGATGTAAATGTGGATGTGTATGGTGATGCCAAAACAAACTGTTTCATCCTGGATTGACAATTATATATTCTATTCTATTGTAGGTTTCGGCACCCAGGGGAAACAATCCCACCACTGGGGAAGAGGTGGTGGGAAATGTTCAGGGGGAGGCACAAGAACCTGAGCATGAGGAGGCCGGACACCCTGGACAGGGGGAGAGCTGAGTGTGCCACACGTCCGACGATGGACACCTTCTTCACTTCTTATGAAAAGCACTTGGAGGAGAGTGGGTTGAGTGAGAAACCCAGTCAAATCTATAACTGCGATGAGTCTGGGTTTCGTAGCGACCAGAGCAGGCACAAAGTGCTGGCTCCCCGGGGCGCAAAACACGTGTACCAGCAGGCTCAGGGCACCAAGGAGCACATCACAGTGCTGGCCTGCTTCAACGCAGCTGGGGAGGACGTCCCCCCGTTTATCATCTACCCCAAGTGTTTCCCCGGTGGCCACTACACACTGGGAGCCCCCCCCATGAAAGAGCGCCCTCTCCTTCTCCTCTTCGATGGGCACAAGCGCCACATGGACCCGGAGGTGCTCGCGGCGGCACTAAGGGAAGGGGTTATACTTCTTTGTCTTCCACCACACTGCACCCATGTCCTGCAGCTGCTGGGCGTGGCATACTTTGGCCCTTTGAAGGCTGGGTTCTCCAAGGTAGCTGGAGACCATAGCCATTTTGACCACTCCTACATGGTAAACAAATCAGAATTTGCCAGAGTATTCCGCTACACGTACCAGCGATGCAAGGACATGCGCTATGTGGTGGAAGGGTTTAAGAAGTGTGGCCTCCTCCCTTTTGACCCTTCAGCCATTGAAGGATCCCGTTTAATGCCGTCTCGGTCCCTACCGGGTCCCACCACCGCCTCCCCTGGAACCAGCAGCACTGTGCCGTCCATCAGCACTTCCTCTCCAGTGACCACAGGAGGACCCTCAGCCCCTGCTCCAGTCCCAGCCCTAGCTCTAGAAGAGCACCCCCTAATAGAGGGGGGGGGCTGATAGCAAAGGACCTGGGGCAAATCCTTACTGTCCTGAAGTATCGGCTGGACCGATACAGAAGACTCCCTGTGGTCGCCACATGCCTCACCGGGGAGGAATACATGCGCCAGTGGCACGAGAGGGGTGAGAAGGAGAGGGCCGAGGCAGAGGAGAAAGAGCGTTGGGCAGCCCTCAGAACACAGAGGGCACAGGAGATGGCTGCCATGGATGTGACCATTGACGCCATCGCCTCTGCTGGACCCCCTGCTGGAACCACTCCTGACAGCTGCATCACCACTGCCAGTGCCTCCCAGTGTGCAACACCTGTAGGAACCGCCGGAGTCCCCAGCTGCAGAAGAAGGCCACGTGCCTACTCTCCCGGCCACACCATCGTCGGCCCCTCAACCCCACCATTACAAACACCAGCTCTTCCAAGCCATCGTCGGCGGTTTTGTCCACCACCACCACGATGCACACCACCCCCCATGTCTGTCACCATCAACACGGCCTCCTCTGGACCAACTGCCTTCTGCGTCTCCCCTGGTCACACCACCATAGCAGCCTCGTCTGGTGTCCCTGCAATTTGAATACCGCCACCTCCACAGGTAAACACTGTTAAATTACGAACAAATGACTGTTATCTGTTTTTATAAAACAGCAATATAAAATAAAATAAAATCTCTCTTTACATATCTACAGTCCATAGCACCAGCCCTCAAGTCATCTCCACCTCTTCCAAACCTCTGCAGCTTCCTCCAGAGGTATTGATGTAAAAAAGTTGAAAAGGGTTTTCATGCAACATGCTCTGTCTAACACTACTTTTTCTCAAACTGCAGCACAGAAAAGAAAGAGAAAAGCTCCACCGGTTACATCTGTCACGCCATCCATGGCACCACTCTCAGGTACTTCATAATCTGTTTTTCTCTCTCTCAGTTGTATCAATTACTATTGTTGTTGAAGAACTTTTACATTTTCCAAACCATATTAATCAATGTGTATTATTATTTTATTTTTTACAAAAGAAGACACCACCTGCTGTGCTTGCTGCGGGGAGCAAGCACAGCATTATCCGCCTGCAAGCTCCCCTCAGGAGTGTAGATCCGAGGTGCCATGGGTGTGCTGTGACTTCTGCCAGCACTGGTTCCACTGCAGGTGTGTGCAGTGGGATCCAGAGGTAGCGGTGGAGCTGGATTTCTATTGTGATTTTTGTGACAATATAGGGATGGAGGTCAAGATTTAATTGTTTGTTTTGTTTGTGTTCATATGAAATTATTTATTTGTACAAAAAATAAATGTCTAAAATATATGATATATATTTATTCAACCCATCTTGTGTATTTCTTCCTTTACTTTCCAAGGCACCTCTGCAACACAAACTCCAACAGTGTTTTCATTGTTTATGTCAATGCACATAACTGAAATTAAAGTTTTATTTGATGTAAATTATTAACTCATATTTTAGTATTCAACTGTTATCTACTTTCTCAAAACATAAGATTAATCTGTAAAACAAATTATGAGAAATCATTTGGTTACAACACTGAATATGTTGGTGAAGAACCATTTTTTAAGAGTCCACAGGAGGGCGCACCGGGCTACGCAATGAAAAGTTGACAGGCAAGTGATTTTTTTTTTTTTACAGGAAGGCTAGCCAACTAGTCAACTATATAGTAAACACTTCGGTTACGAGGTTGGTGTCTCTTTTTTCAACAAAATTAAACGGATATATCTTGTAATTGAACAATATAGTAAGGTGGCCAATAACTGGTATGGTAAGGTGGCCAATATAGTAAGGTATGCCGATAATACGGGCCGTATTTTTTTGCTAAACCGCTTATCAAAAAGCTGATAACAGTATTTCCACTGAAATGTCAAAAATGCTAATTGCTAACCCGTTAGCTAACATTTTTAACACACCAATATTGACAAAACATTGATGGCTTGATCACAAGATAACACTGTTGAAGGTAATATATTTCTTAAACGCTGTTGAATATGCCAATAATACGGGGTTCTACGCTATAATGTACCTTTAACAGAAAATAACCTTACAGTGTAAAAATCATAGAAATTTAAAACAAAACAACTATGTTTTAAGTGAGAAGTAGGCATTGGTGTGAAGCTGAAAAACAAAGGATATTCACATGAGCACCACAATCCCTACTCCACCCATTCTCAACCAAAGTTATCCAGCACACAGATTTGACCTACAACAGTAGCAATGTTGGTCAATTGTACTTAAGGCTGTCCCCTACTAAAAAAAATATGGGTCAACCAAGAGTAGTCTGTTCTTTCGACCAATCAATTGGTTGAAATGTCAAAACTTGTATTTTTCCAAAAATAGATACACCCTATGTCATTGAATAAAATCAACTATATGCAGTGAGCTTGGCTGATGCTTTAAGCGCAGTGTTCAATGAAATAATTAAGACACACACATGACTCGAGGGAGTCCGATAAGTGGCACACGTTGGTAATCTCTCTCCTCCCTGCTGCAGCGAACGGGCACCACATTTCATTCCTTACTTGTTTCTCTGACTGAAAAGTTGTTACCAAAGTCCCTCATTTGTTTAGAAAAAAAATTCCCTATTCCCTCAGCCAAAACCCTTGCTCTCTTTACGTGAAACAGGGATGCATTGAATGCACGTGACCAGTAGGGCCTGACCTATAGCCTATCATAATCACATCCATAAATTGGTTATAAAACTCAGAACACAGTAACACAGCAAAATTGATCAGAAGGACATGAAAAACAGGGGAATGTTTACTGGTTGCTCAGGAGGGAACGGGGAAGTCACATGTGTGGAAGACATTTTACTTAGTTTTTTTTAAACTACTGCAGATCCTGAAAAAGCAGCAAGCACGCTGAGTGAGTATTGTGTGTGCCAAACAGGTGCTGTTAGATGTATAATTCTTTATCACCATTTGGAGCTGTGTAAACAACACTAAATAAATGATAAGTGTATATTCTAAAGAAAAAATATATAAAGCCTTTATTACAGCGAAGACTAAAAACAGTTAGTGAATTGCGGTTTATTTATTCAAAGCTCCCTTTGTTACTTTTATTTTAATTTTAAAACTAAAATGCTTGATTGCATTTTAAAGCATGAATGACTCGTCTGTGTGATGAAATGAACGAATGATTGTTTGCGTGTATATTATGTGTGACAAACAGATTTAGAATATTTTACTTTTGGTTTTGTACACCAGCTTCAAACAGCTGAAAATACAATCGTTTGGGTTATGGAAAATATATTTCACAGCGGTTTAGATGCTACAATGATTATCTACACTGTACTTGCTTGTTTGGTCACATAAACTGAAATTAGGCGAACTGTAAAAAATGTAGCAACCAGGAAATGGTGGAGCAATTTCTGCATAGTGCATCTTTTTAAATGATGTTTTATAGTGTCACATAATGTTCTATAGTGTTTTATATTGTTAAATGTTTTATAGTGTTAAATTGTTTTATAGTGTTATACAATGTTTAAAGTGTTACATAATGTTCTATAGTGTTACATAATGTTTTATTGTGTTACATAATGTTCTATAGTGTTACATAATGTTTTGTAGTGTTACATAATGTTTTATAGTGTTACATAATGTTTTATAGTGTTACATAATGTTCTATAATGTTTTATAGTGTTCTATAATATTTTATAGTGTTACATAATGTTCTATAGTGTTACATAATGTTCTATAGTGTTACATAATGTTCTATAGTGTTACATAATGTTCTATAGTGTTACATAATGTTCTGTAGTGTTACATAATGTTCTGTAGTGTTACATAATGTTCTGTAGTGTTACATAATGTTCTATAGTGTTACATAATGTTCTATAGTGTTACATAATGTTTAATAGTGTTACATAATGTTTAATAGTGTTACATAATGTTCTATAGTGTTACATAATGTTCTATAGTGTTACATAATGTTCTATAGTGTTACATAATGTTCTGTAGTGTTACATAATGTTTTGTAGTGTTACATCATGTTTTATAGTGTTACATCATGTTTAATAGTGTTACATAATGTTTAATAGTGTTACATAATGTTTAATAGTGTTACATAATATTTTATAGTGTTACATAATGTTCTATAGTGTTACATAATGTTTTATAGTGTTACATGTTTATATTGTAACACTATGTTCTGTAGTGTTACATAATGTTCTATAGTGTTACATAATGTTCTATAGTGTTACATAATGTTCTATAGTGTTACATAATGTTTAATAGTGTTACATAATATTTTATAGTGTTACATAATGTTCTATAGTGTTACATAATGTTCTATAGTGTTAAATAATGTTCTGTAGTGTTACATAATGTTCTACAGTGTTACATAATGTTCTGTAGTGTTACATAATGTTTTATAGTGTTACATAATGTTCTATAGTGTTACATAATGTTTTATAGTGTTACATGTTTATAGTGTAACACTATGTTCTGTAATGTTATATAATGTTCTGTAGTGTTACATAATGTTCTATAGTGTTACATAATGTTCTGTAGTGTTACATAATGTTCTGTAGTGTTACATAATGTTTTATAGTGTTACATAATGTTCTATAGTGTTACATAATGTTCTATAGTGTTACATAATGTTCTATAGTGTTACATAATGTTCTATAGTGTTACATAATGTTTTATAGTGTTACATAATGTTCTATAATGTTTTATAGTGTTCTATAATATTTTAGTGTTACATAATGTTCTATAGTGTTACATAATGTTCTATAGTGTTACATAATGTTCTATAGTGTTACATAATGTTTTATAGTGTTACATAATGTTCTATAATGTTTTATAGTGTTCTATAATGTTTTATAGTGTTATATAATGTTCTATAGTGTTACATAATGTTCTATAGTGTTACATAATGTTCTATAGTGTTACATAATGTTCTATAGTGTAACATAATGTTCTATAGTGTTACATAATGTTCTATAGTGTTACATAATGTTCTGTAGTGTTACATAATGTTTTGTAGTGTTACATAATGTTTTTTAGTGTTACATAATGTTCTGTAGTGTTACATAATGTTCTATAGTGTTACATAATGTTTTATAGTGTTACATGTTTATAGTGTTTTATAATGTTCTATAGTGTTACATAATGTTCTATAGTGTTACATAATGTTTTATAGTGTTACATAATGTTTTATAGTGTTACATAATGTTCTGTCATTGAATAAAATCAACTATATGCACTGAGCTTGTTTGATGCTTTATGCGCAGTGTTCAATGAAATAATTAAGACACACAAATGACTCGAGGGAGTCCGATAAGTGGCACATGTTGGTAATCTCTCTCCTCCCTGCTGCAGCGAACGGGCACCACATTTCATTCCTTACTTGTTTCTCTGACTGAAAAGTTGTTACCAAAATCCCTCATTTGTTTAGCAAAAACATTCCCTATTCCCTCAGCCTCAACCCTTGCTCTCTTTACGTGAAACAGGGATGTATTGAATGCACGTGACCAGTAGGGCCTGACCTATAGCCTATCATAATCACATCCATAAATTGGTTATAAAACTCAGAACACAGTAACACAGCAAAATGTATCCGGAGGACATGAAAAACGGGGAATGTTTACTGGTTGCTCAGGAGGGAACGGGGAAGTCAGATGTGTGGAAGACATTTTACTTAGTTTTTTTAAACTACTGCAGATCCTGAAAAAGCAGCAAGCACGCTGAGTGAGTATTGTGTGTGCCAAACAGGTGCTGTTAGATGTATAATTCTTTATCACCATTTGGAGCTGTGTAAACAACACTAAATAAATGATGTGTATATTCTAAAGAAAAAATATATAAAGCCTTTATTACAGCGAAGACTAAAAACAGTTAGTGAATTGCGGTTTATTTATTCAAAGCTCCCTTTGTTACTTTTATTTTAATTTTAAAACTAAAATGCTTGATTGCATTTTAAAGCATGAATGACTCGTCTGTGTGATGAAATGAACGAATGATTGTTTGCGTGTATATTATGTGTGACAAACAGATTTAGAATATTTTACTTTTGGTTTTGTACACCAGCTTCAAACAGCTGAAAATACAATCGTTTGGGTTATGGAAAATATATTTCACAGCGTTTTAGATGCTACAATGATTATCTACACTGTACTTGCTTGTTTGGTCACATAAACTGAAATTAGGCGAACTGTAAAAAATGTAGCAACCAGGAAATGGTGGAGCAATTTCTGCATAGTGCATCTTTTTAAATGATGTTTTATAGTGTCACATAATGTTCTATAGTGTTTTATATTGTTAAATGTTTTATAGTGTTAAATTGTTTTATAGTGTTATACAATGTTCTATAGTGTTACATAATGTTCTATAGTGTTACATAATGTTCTATAGTGTTACATAATGTTCTATAGTGTTACATAATGTTTTATAGTGTTACATAATGTTCTATAATGTTTTATAGTGTTCTATAATATTTTAGTGTTACATAATGTTCTATAGTGTTACATAATGTTCTATAGTGTTACATAATGTTCTATAGTGTTACATAATGTTTTATAGTGTTACATAATGTTCTATAATGTTTTATAGTGTTCTATAATGTTTTATAGTGTTATATAATGTTCTATAGTGTTACATAATGTTCTATAGTGTTACATAATGTTCTATAGTGTTACATAATGTTCTATAGTGTTACATAATGTTCTGTAGTGTTACATAATGTTTTGTAGTGTTACATAATGTTTTTTAGTGTTACATAATGTTCTATAGTGTTACATAATGTTTTATAGTGTTACATGTTTATAGTGTTTTATAATGTTCTATAGTGTTACATAATGTTCTATAGTGTTACATAATGTTTTATAGTGTTACATAATGTTTTATAGTGTTACATAATGTTCTGTCATTGAATAAAATCAACTATATGCACTGAGCTTGTTTGATGCTTTAAGCGCAGTGTTCAATGAAATAATTAAGACACACAAATGACTCGAGGGAGTCCGATAAGTGGCACATGTTGGTAATCTCTCTCCTCCCTGCTGCAGCGAACGGGCACCACATTTCATTCCTTACTTGTTTCTCTGACTGAAAAGTTGTTACCAAAATCCCTCATTTGTTTAGCAAAAACATTCCCTATTCCCTCAGCCTCAACCCTTGCTCTCTTTACGTGAAACAGGGATGTATTGAATGCACGTGACCAGTAGGGCCTGACCTATAGCCTATCATAATCACATCCATAAATTGGTTATAAAACTCAGAACACAGTAACACAGCAAAATGTATCCGGAGGACATGAAAAACGGGGGAATGTTTACTGGTTGCTCAGGAGGGAACGGGGAAGTCAGATGTGTGGAAGACATTTTACTTAGTTTTTTTAAACTACTGCAGATCCTGAAAAAGCAGCAAGCACGCTGAGTGAGTATTGTGTGTGCCAAACAGGTGCTGTTAGATGTATAATTCTTTATCACCATTTGGAGCTGTGTAAACAACACTAAATAAATGATGTGTATATTCTAAAGAAAAAATATATAAAGCCTTTATTACAGCGAAGACTAAAAACAGTTAGTGAATTGCGGTTTATTTATTCAAAGCTCCCTTTGTTACTTTTATTTTAATTTTAAAACTAAAATGCTTGATTGCATTTTAAAGCATGAATGACTTTCGTCTGTGTGATGAAATGAACGAATGATTGTTTGCGTGTATATTATGTGTGACAAACAGATTTAGAATATTTTACTTTTGGTTTTGTACACCAGCTTCAAACAGCTGAAAATACAATCGTTTGGGTTATGGAAAATATATTTCACAGCGTTTTAGATGCTACAATGATTATCTACACTGTACTTGCTTGTTTGGTCACATAAACTGAAATTAGGCGAACTGTAAAAAATGTAGCAACCAGGAAATGGTGGAGCAATTTCTGCATAGTGCATCTTTTTAAATGATGTTTTATAGTGTCACATAATGTTCTATAGTGTTTTATATTGTTAAATGTTTTATAGTATTAAATTGTTTTATAGTGTTATACAATGTTTAAAGTGTTACATAATGTTCTATAGTGTTACATAATGTTTTATAGTGTTACATAATGTTCTATAGTGTTACATAATGTTTTGTAGTGTTACATAATGTTTTATAGTGTTACATAATGTTCTATAGTGTTACATAATGTTTTATAGTGTTACATGTTTATAGTGTAACACTATGTTCTGTAGTGTTATATAATGTTCTATAGTGTTACATAATGTTCTATAGTGTTACATAATGTTCTATAATGTTTTATAGTGTTCTATAATATTGTATAGTGTTACATAATGTTCTATAGTGTTACATAATGTTCTATAGTGTTACATAATGTTCTATAGTGTTACATAATGTTCTATAGTGTTACATAATGTTCTGTAGTGTTACATAATGTTCTGTAGTGTTACATAATGTTCTGTAGTGTTACATAATGTTCTGTAGTGTTACATAATGTTCTGTAGTGTTACATAATGTTCTATAGTGTTACATAATGTTCTATAGTGTTACATAATGTTTAATAGTGTTACATAATGTTTAATAGTGTTACATAATGTTCTATAGTGTTACATAATGTTCTATAGTGTTACATAATGTTCTATAGTGTTACATAATGTTCTGTAGTGTTACATAATGTTTTATAGTGTTACATCATGTTTTATAGTGTTACATAATGTTTAATTGTGTTACATAATGTTTTATAGTGTTACATAATGTTTAATAGTGTTACATAATATTTTATAGTGTTACATAATGTTCTATAGTGTTACATAATGTTTTATAGTGTTATATGTTTATATTGTAACACTATGTTCTGTAGTGTTACATAATGTTCTATAGTGTTACATAATGTTCTATAGTGTTACATAATGTTCTATAGTGTTACATAATGTTTAATAGTGTTACATAATATTTTATAGTGTTACATAATGTTCTATAGTGTTACATAATGTTCTATAGTGTTAAATAATGTTCTGTAGTGTTACATAATGTTCTACAGTGTTACATAATGTTCTGTAGTGTTACATAATGTTTTATAGTGTTACATAATGTTCTATAGTGTTACATAATGTTTTATAGTGTTACATGTTTATAGTGTAACACTATGTTCTGTAATGTTATATAATGTTCTGTAGTGTTACATAATGTTCTATAGTGTTACATAATGTTCTGTAGTGTTACATAATGTTCTGTAGTGTTACATAATGTTTTATAGTGTTACATAATGTTCTATAGTGTTACATAATGTTCTATAGTGTTACATAATGTTCTATAGTGTTACATAATGTTCTATAGTGTTACATAATGTTTTATAGTGTTACATAATGTTCTATAATGTTTTATAGTGTTCTATAATATTTTAGTGTACATAATGTTCTATAGTGTTACATAATGTTCTATAGTGTTACATAATGTTCTATAGTGTTACATAATGTTCTATAGTGTTACATAATGTTTTATAGTGTTACATAATGTTCTATAATGTTTTATAGTGTTCTATAATATTTTATAGTGTTATATAATGTTCTATAGTGTTACATAATGTTCTATAGTGTTACATAATGTTCTATAGTGTTACATAATGTTCTATAGTGTTACATAATGTTCTGTAGTGTTACATAATGTTTTGTAGTGTTACATAATGTTTTTTAGTGTTACATAATGTTCTGTAGTGTTACATAATGTTCTATAGTGTTACATAATGTTTTATAGTGTTACATGTTTATAGTGTTTTATAATGTTCTATAGTGTTACATAATGTTCTATAGTGTTACATAATGTTTTATAGTGTTACATAATGTTTTATAGTGTTACATAATGTTCTGTCATTGAATAAAATCAACTATATTCACTGAGCTTGTTTGATGCTTTAAGCGCAGTGTTCAATGAAATAATTAAGACACACAAATGACTCGAGGGAGTCCGATAAGTGGCACATGTTGGTAATCTCTCTCCTCCCTGCTGCAGCGAACGGGCACCACATTTCATTCCTTACTTGTTTCTCTGACTGAAAAGTTGTTACCAAAATCCCTCATTTGTTTAGCAAAAACATTCCCTATTCCCTCAGCCTCAACCCTTGCTCTCTTTACGTGAAACAGGGATGCATTGAATGCACGTGACCAGTAGGGCCTGACCTATAGCCTATCATAATCACATCCATAAATTGGTTATAAAACTCAGATCACAGTAACACAGCAAAATGTATCCGGAGGACATGAAAAACGGGGGAATGTTTACTGGTTGCTCAGGAGGGAACGGGGAAGTCAGATGTGTGGAAGACATTTTACTTAGTTTTTTTTAACTACTGCAGATCCTGAAAAAGCAGCAAGCACGCTGAGTGAGTATTGTGTGTGCCAAACAGGTGCTGTTAGATGTATAATTCTTTATCACCATTTGGAGCTGTGTAAACAACACTAAATAAATGATAAGTGTATATTCTAAAGAAAAAATATATAAAGCCTTTATTACAGCGAAGACTAAAAACAGTTAGTGAATTGCGGTTTATTTATTCAAAGCTCCCTTTGTTACTTTTATTTTAATTTTAAAACTAAAATGCTTGATTGCATTTTAAAGCATGAATGACTCGTCTGTGTGATGAAATGAACGAATGATTGTTTGCGTGTATATTATGTGTGACAAACAGATTTAGAATATTTTACTTTTAGTTTTGTACACCAGCTTCAAACAGCTGAAAATACAATCGTTTGGGTTATGGAAAATATATTTCACAGCGGTTTAGATGCTACAATGATTATATACACTGTACTTGCTTGTTTGGTCACATAAACTGAAATTAGGCGAACTGTAAAAAATTTAGCAACCAGGAAATGGTGGAGCAATTTCTGCATAGTGCATCTTTTTAAATGATGTTTTATAGTGTCACATAATGTTCTATAGTGTTTTATATTGTTAAATGTTTTATAGTGTTAAATTGTTTTATAGTGTTATACAATGTTTAAAGTGTTACATAATGTTCTATAGTGTTACATAATGTTTTATAGTGTTACATAATGTTCTATAGTGTTACATAATGTTTTGTAGTGTTACATAATGTTTTATAGTGTTACATAATGTTTTATAGTGTTACATAATGTTCTATAGTGTTACATAATGTTTTATAGTGTTACATGTTTATAGTGTAACACTATGTTCTGTAGTGTTATATAATGTTCTATAGTGTTACATAATGTTCTATAGTGTTACATAATGTTCTATAATGTTTTATAGTGTTCTATAATATTTTATAGTGTTACATAATGTTCTATAGTGTTACATAATGTTCTATAGTGTTACATAATGTTCTATAGTGTTACATAATGTTCTGTAGTGTTACATAATGTTCTGTAGTGTTACATAATGTTCTGTAGTGTTACATAATGTGCTATAGTGTTACATAATGTTCTATAGTGTTACATAATGTTCTAAAGTGTTACATAATGTTTTATAGTGTTACATAATGTTCTATAATGTTTTATAGTGTTCTATATTATTTTATAGTGTTACATAATGTTCTATAGTGTTACATAATGTTCTATAGTGTTACATAATGTTCTATAGTGTTACATAATGTTATATAGTGTTACATAATGTTCTGTAGTGTTACATAATGTTCTGTAGTGTTACATAATGTTCTATAGTGTTACATAATGTTTTATAGTGTTACATAATGTTTTATAGTGTTACATGTGTATATTGTAACACTATGTTCTGTAGTGTTATATAATGTTCTATAGTGTTACATAATGTTCTATAGCGTTACATAATGTTCTATAGCGTTACATGATGTTCTAAAGTGTTACATAATGTTTTATAGTGTTACATAATGTTCTATAATGTTTTATAGTGTTCTATAATATTCTATAGTGTTACATAATGTTCTATAGTGTTACATAATGTTCTATAGTGTTACATAATGTTCTGTAGTGTTACATAATGTTCTGTAGTGTTATATAATGTTCTATAGTGTTACATAATGTTCTATAGTGTTACATAATGTTTTATAGTGTTACATAATGTTTTATAGTGTTACATAATGTTTTATAGTGTTACATGTTTATAGTGTAACACTATGTTCTGTAGTGTTTTATAATGTTCTATAGTGTTTTATAATGTTCTATAGTGTTACATAATGTTCTATAGTGTTACATAATGTTCTATAGTGTTACATTATGTTTTATAGTGTTACATAATGTGTTTGTTTGTTGGTAGGCTTACATGTATTATTATTATTTTAGTCGCCCACATGGCCCTCACACTAGCTCCACTTCTGCCTAGATACTATGTTAACGAATACCTCATTATCTTTCCTTCCTCCCAAAGTGTGCACTTGTTCACTTCTCTTCACTGGTTTGAAAGGAAATGACTGGTATAAAACATATGGTGGATAATCCCACTAGCCCATGACTTTTCTGTTAGTTGCGATTTTCACAAGTATGTGGTACATTTTCACAACTCTCAGCACAAAAATAGGTTTCAAAACTCTTAGGCCATTTTCAATCAATTACTTTTGAAAATATTTTCCTGTCATTTGTTAACAATACATTTAACAATAATTTCATCAAACTGCTAAAAACTGAACTACAAAGACAAAATTGGATAGTGTCTACTTTACGTACAGTTTGAAAACTGTATGAATTGACATTAATTTAATTTAGGTTGGAAGGTAAAACCAAATAATATATGGATTTGGCTGTAAAAACTACTTTATCCTTCTTCAGCTAAAGTTGATCTTGAGTAATGTTTCATAGGGCAGAAATTGCACCAGGCTACACCAATACCTTTTTACTGTAGGCTTCTGCTACATGCCACAATACCCCTATATCTAATGGTTTCTTCTATTCATGTAGTGTATAAGGATACTGAAACTATAAGACTGACATTTTTCTCAACATGATCCAATAGTGGGATAATGAGTAGCAGTAGTTTAGGTTTTTCCTCACTGGTTATTTGAACAAATCACGATTTCGCAGGTGTTAGCATCTTTCAAAAAGTGATTTGAAAAAAACTGTACATTTGTGGAAAGTAATGAACGATTGCACACTTCAGGAGAAAGGAGATATTTTAAGGATGCACCCAATCAATCTGAGATTTAGACTAAAGTAACCAAATGTTTGGTCTAATGATATTCTATGTACAATACTTCCTGTGGTCACCAGGACAGAGCTAGCCCATCCCCCTCCACCCTGCCAGAGTCCCCTGGTCACAACTCTCCTGGTAGAGCCTTACTGCTGGGTCTGAAGAGGGTGTCTGTGTGGCTGGTCGACTGCAGGAAAACACCAGGGCAGAGTGGAACTGTAAGAGAAGGACACGAGGAGGGTGATGGAGATTTGATTTCATCAAGTAAGAACAATGGTGTGTGTGGATTAGACTACAATCTGCTTCTGCAACTTCTGTTAATTGATTTATAAACAGTAAAACACTCAGTGGCCAGTTAATTGTCGATCCAATTTTGTGTATGGAGGGGGGGTGTACCTAATCAACTGAGTGTATATTGATGATAAGGGTGGCAGGTAGTCTAGTGGTTAAGAGCGTTGGGCCACAAATTGAAAGGTTGCTGGTTTGGATCTCTGAGCCCTTGAGCAAGGTACTTAACCCTAATTGCTCCTTTAAGTCGCTCTGGATAAAAGCATCTGCTAAATAACACATTTATGAACATTGTTATAGTATTTGTTTATGGACCCATATGTCTTTGTTTCATAGGGGACACCCCAAACCGTCGTTCTCTCAGTGGGAGGGGCTTATCATCTGGGGAGTCTCAACCACATCATGTTGCTGACGAGACAGAGAAGAGTCTCTACAGATCAGAACATCTCAAGAAACACCAGCAGAAACGTACAAGGAAGAAACCTAACCACTGGTCTTCTGACTGTGGGAAGAGTTTCAGAAGCCAGAGTGGAGTCATTATTCAACAGCGGATTAACAACGGAGAGAAACCGTACTGCTGCTCTCGTTGTGGGAAGAGTTTCACTGCCTCTCAAACCTTAAAATGTCATCAGAGAATTCATACAGGGGAGAGGCCTTACCCCTGCGTTGATTGTGGGAAATGCTTTGCTTTAGCTTGCTCCCTGACTATACACCAGCTCATACACACAGGAGAGAAGCCTTATAGCTGTGATCAGTGTGGGAAGAGCTTTGCTCTAGCTTGCTCCCTGACTATACACCTGCGAACACACACAGGAGAGAAGCCTTATAGCTGTGATCAGGGTGGGAAGAGCTTTTCTCGATCAGTACTCCTGAATATACACCAGCGCATACACACAGGAGATAAGCCTTATAGCTGTGATCAGTGTGGGAAGAGCTTTGCTTGCTCAGGAGAGCTGACTAGACACCTGCGAATACACACAGGAGAGAAGCCTTATAGCTGTGGTCAGTGTGGGAAGAGCTTCAGTCATTCATGGAACCTGAATTCACACCAGCGAACACACACAGGAGAGAAACCTTTTAGCTGTGATCAGTGTGGGAAGAGCTTTGCTCGATCAGGAACTCTAACTATACACCAGCGCATACACACAGGAGAGAAGCCTTATAGCTGTGATCAGTGTGGGAAGGGCTTTACTGTAGCTTCCACCCTGACTATACACCAGCGCACACACACAGGAGAGAAGCCTTATAGCTGTGATCAGTGTGGGAAGAGCTTTGCTCGATCAGTACAACTGACTATACACCAGCGCACACACACAGGAGAGAAGCCTTATAGCTGTGATCAGTGTGGGAAGGGCTTTGCTCAATCAGTACAACTGACTATACACCAGCGCACACACACAGGAGAGAAGCCTTATATCTGTGGTCATTGTGGGAAGAGATTCGGTCAATCATGGAGACTGAATTCACACATGCAAACACACACAGGAGAGAAACCTTAGATAGATATACAGTGGGGAAAAAAAGTATTTAGTCAGCCACCAATTGTGCAAGTTCTCCCACTTAAAAAGATGAGAGAGGCCTGTAATTTTCATCATAGGTACACGTCAACTATAACAGACAAAATGAGAAGAAAAAAATCCAGAAAATCACATTGTAGGATTTTTAATGAATTTATTAGCAAATTATGGTGGAAAATAAGTATTTGGTCAATAACAAAAGTTTCTCAATACTTTGTTATATACACTTTGTTGGGAATGACACAGGTCAAACGTTTTCTGTAAGTCTTCACAAGGTTTTCACACACTGTTGCTGGTATTTTGGCCCATTCCTCCATGCAGATCTCCTCTAGAGCAGTGATGTCTTGGGGCTGTCGCTGGGCAACACGGACTTTCAACTCCCTCCAAAGATTTTCTATGGGGTTGAGATCTGGAGACTGGCTAGGCCACTCCAGGACCTTGAAATGCTTCTTACGAAGCCACTCCTTCGTTGCCCGGGCGGTGTGTTTGGGATCATTGTCATGCTGAAAGACCCAGCCACGTTTCATCTTCAATGCCCTTGCTGATGGAAGGAGGTTTTCACTCAAAATCTCACGATACATGGCCCCATTCATTCTTTCCTTTACACGGATCAGTCGTCCTGGTCCCTTTGCAGAAAAACAGCCACAAAGCATGATGTTTCCACTCCCATGCTTCACAGTAGGTATGGTGTTCTTTGGATGCAACTCAGCATTCTTTGTCCTCCAAACACGACGAGTTGAGTTTTTACCAAAAAGTCATCTGACCATATCACATTCTCCCAATCCTCTTCTGGATCATCCAAATGCACTCTAGCAAACTTCAGACGGGCCTGGACATGTACTGGCTTAAGCAGGGGGACACGTCTGGCACTGCATGATTTGAGTCCCTGGCGGCGTAGTGTGTTACTGATGGTAGGCTTTGTTACTTTGGTCCCAGCTCTCTGCAGGTCATTCACTAGGTCCCCCCGTGTGTTTCTGGGATTTTTGCTCACCGTTCTTGTGATCATTTTGACCCCACGGGGTGAGATCTTGTATGGAGCCCCAGATCGAGGGAGATTATCAGTTGTCTTGTATGTCTTCCATTTCCTAATAATTGCTCCCACAGTTGATTTCTTCAAACCAAGCTGCTTACCTATTGCAGATTCAGTCTTCCCAGCCTGGTGCAGGTCTACAATTTTGTTTCTGGTGTCCTTTGACAGCTCTTTGGTCTTGGCCATAGTGGAGTTTGGAGTGTGACTGTTTGAGGTTGTGGACAGGTGTCTTTTATACTGATAACAAGTTCAAACAGGTGCCATTAATACAGGTAACGAGTGGAGGACAGAGGAGCCTATTAAAGAAGAAGTTACAGGTCTGTGAGAGACAGAAATCTTGCTTGTTTGTAGGTGACCAAATACTTATTTTCCACCATAATTTGCAAATAAATTCATAAAAAATTCTACAATGTGATTTTCTGGAGAAAAAAAATCTCAATTTGTCTGTCATAGTTGACGTGTACCTATGATGAAAATTACAGGCCTCTCTCATATTTTTAAGTGGGAGAACTTGCACAATTGGTGGCTGACTAAATACTTTTTTTCCCCCACTGTATGTGGGAAGAGCTTTGTTCATTTAGGGCC
This sequence comes from Coregonus clupeaformis, assembly GCF_020615455.1. NCBI lineage: Eukaryota > Metazoa > Chordata > Actinopteri > Salmoniformes > Salmonidae > Coregonus > Coregonus clupeaformis. The sequence continues at coordinate 72,748 of NW_025534050.1, forward strand.
AATGAGAAAACACCAAAAAGCACAAACATGACGTATTTCATATCCCACCTATCCGGCACTGGTTCCAGATCCCTAAATAAAGGATCAATTATAAAGGATCAATTATCTAAATTGATAAAAATGATCCTAAAACTAATCAATTATACATTGGGTAATAATATCCATGGGGTCAAGGCAAGAACTATGTATTTCTGTACCAAATATTAAGTTCTGCTTTTCTGATGGATCAAATACTTATGTCATGCAATAAAATGCAAATTAATTACTTAAAAATCATACAAGGTGATTTTCTGGATTTTTTGTTTTAAGATTCCGTCTCTCACAGTTGAAGTGTACCTATGATAAAAATGACAGACCTCTACATGCTTTGTAAGTAGGAAACACTGCAGATTTTGCAGGTTATCAAATACTTGTTCTCCCCACTGTATGATGTGTCTTGTAACAACAGTTAATGTAATAACTTTTAGATTGGTAATGTAATAAAACCGGTAAATGTAATATCTTGTCAGGTAATATAAAATGTTGAATTGTTATAGTAATAACTTTTCCATTTAATGTAATAAGTTACGTTATCAGTCAGGTGAGTAACAACATTTTTAAACAATGTAATAACACCTAAACCAATGTTTTATGTGTTACTTCACTAATGTTAATGCACATACCACCCTCCACCAATTGCAAACCCACACACGCAAACCAATGCACTTGTACTCACACACAAACTCTAGTCGTCAAATTGTATTGCTCGCATACACATACAGTACTAGTCAAAAGTTTGGACACACCTACTCATTCCAGGACATTTACGTTTACGTCATTTAACAGACGGTCTTATCCAGAGCGACTTACAAATTGGTGCATTCACCTTATAGCCAGTGGAATAACCACTTTACAATATGTTTTTTTTTTCTGTCTATTTTTCTTTCTTTAGGGTGGGGTAAGGGGGGGGGTAGAAGGATTACTTTATCCTATCCCAGGTATTCCTTAAAGAGGTGGGGTTTCAAGTGTCTCCGGAAGGTGGTGAGTGACTCCGCTGTCCTGGCGTTGTGAGGGAGCTTGTTCCACCATTGGGGTGCCAGAGAAGCGAACAGTTTTAACTGGGCTGAGCGGGAACTGTGCTTCCGCAGAGGTAGGGGGGCCAGCAGGCCAGAGGTGGATGAACGCAATGCCCTCGTTTGGGTGTAGGGACTGATCAGAACCTGAAGGTACGGAGATGCCGTTCCCCTCACAGCTCCGTAGGCAAGCACCATGGTCTTGTAGCAGATGCGAGCTTCAACTGGAAGCCAGTGGAGTGTGCGGAGGAGCGGGGTGACGTGAGAGAACTTGGGAAGGTTGAACACCAGACGGGCTGCGGCATTCTGGATGAGTTGTAGGGGTTTAATGGCACAGGCAGGGAGCCCAGCCAACAGCGATTTGCAGTAATACAGACGGGACATGACAAGTGCCTGAATTAGGACCTGTGCCGCTTTCTGTGTATGTCTAAAGTTTAGTAAAGGTGTTAGGTATAGTGGGAATTTTTGTAATATGGCTTTATAAATGAAGGCATAGCAATGTATCAACCTACGTGACATCAAAGAATTCCAGAAAATTCAGTGATGAGTACTAAAATTGTCACCCGTAGTAAAACGCAGTGCGCTATGATAAACTACATCTAACGGCTTTAATGAAGTGGCAGCTGCGTTCATATAGATGTCGCCATTTTATTCTCAGCTTCTTAACTAACTCATCAATATGCTTTTTAAAAGACAGCTTTTCATCTATCCAGAAGCCCATATATTTGTAAGTAGGGACACGATCAATATGGAGTACATATGAAGTACATACAGTGGGGAAAAAAAGTATTTAGTCAGCCACCAATTGTGCAAGTTCTCCCACTTAAAAAGATGAGAGATGCCTGTAATTTTCATCATAGGTACACGTCAACTATGACAGACAAATTTAGAAAAAAAAATCCAGAATATCACATTGTAGGACTTTTAATGAATTTATTTGCAAATTATGGTGGAAAATAAGTATTTGGTCACCTACAAACAAGCAAGATTTCTGGCTCTCACAGACCTGTAACTTCTTCTTTAAGAGGCTCCTCTGTCCTCCACTCTTTACCTGTATTAATGGCACCTGTTTGAACTTGTTATCAGTATAAAAGACACCTGTCCACAACCTCAAACAGTCACACTCCAAACTCCACTATGGCCAAGACCAAAGAGCTGTCAAAGGACACCAGAAACAAAATTGTAGACCTGCACCAGGCTGGGAAGACTGAATCTGCAATAGGTAAGCAGCTTGGTTTGAAGAAATCAACTGTGGGAGCAATTATTAGGAAATGGAAGACATACAAGACCACTGATAATATCCCTCGATCTGGGGCTACACGCAAGATCTCACACCGTGGGGTCAAAATGATCACAAGAACGGTGAGCAAAAATCCCAGAACCACACGGGGGGACCTAGTGAATGACCTGCAGAGAGCTGGGACCAAAGTAACAAAGCCTACCATCAGTAACACACTACGCCGCCAGGGACTCAAATCCTGCAGTGCCAGACGTGTCCCCCTGCTTAAGCCAGTACATGTCCAGGCCCGTCTGAAGTTTGCTAGAGTGCATTTGGATGATCCAGAAGAGGATTGGGAGAATGTCATATGGTCAGATGAAACCAAAATATAACTTTTTGGTAAAAACTCAACTCGTCGTGTTTGGAGGACAAAGAATGCTGAGTTGCATCCAAAGAACACCATACCTACTGTGAAGCATGGGGGTGGAAACATCATGCTTTGGGGCTGTTTTTCTGCACAGGGACCAGGACGACTGATCCGTGTAAAGGAAAGAATGAATGGGGCCATGTATCATGAAATTTTGAGTGAAAACCTCCTTCCATCAGCAAGGGCATTGAAGATGAAACGTGGCTGGGTCTTTCAGCATGACAATGATCCCAAACACACCGCCCGGGCAACGAAGGAGTGGCTTCGTAAGAAGCATTTCAAGGTCCTGGAGTGGCCTAGCCAGTCTCCAGATCTCAACCCCATAGAACATCTTTGGAGGGAGTTGAAAGTCTGTGTTGCCCAGCGACAGCCCCAAAACAATACTGCTCTAGAGGAGATCTGCATGGAGGAATGGGCCAAAATACCAGCAACAGTGTGTGAAAACCTTGTGAAGACTTACAGAAAACGTTTGACCTGTGTCATAGCCAACAAAGGGTATATAACAAAGTATTGAGAAACTTTTGTTACTGACCAAATACTTATTTTCCACCATAATTTGCAAATAAATTCATGAAAAATCCTACAATGTGATTTTCTGGATTTTATTCCCTCATTTTGTCTGTCATAGTTGACGTGTACCTATGATGAAAATTACAGGCCTCTCTCATCTTTTTAAGTGGGAGAACTTGCACAATTGGTGGCTGACTAAATACTTTTTTTCCCCACTGTATGCTTAAATCATCAGTTATTTTTATGCACTGTAGAGAATATGTACTTAATTCTATCTGCATTCAATACTAATTTCAGGTCAACAAAGTTTTTCTGTAATACAATGAAGGTACACTGTAGTTCAGATAGAGCCTGGTCAACAGCATACACAACAGTATCATCAGCATACAAGTGCAGGTTACAGTTTTTTACAGACAAGTCAATATTGTTAATTTAAACAGTAAGAAGTAAAGCACCCAGAATGAACTTTGCGATGACACATTTCATAATGTCCAGGAAACCTGATTTAACACCATCAGTAGATTGGGGCTTTAATATCGTATTATGTTTTTGTGCGATATTCCAAATGCCTGTATCGCAGAATTCGCTTGTTCTCATGTTGTCTTTTTGGTCTCATCTCGTTCGCTCCTTCTGTGCTGTGGACCTTTACACCAGAGATCTGTATAAATGATAAGATGCTTATGTCTCCGCCCTAACAATGGGAGTCGTTGTCCCAATGGTGGGAAGGCAGGCGACAAGCTTATGTTCAAAATGCAGTACCAGTCAAAAGGGGTTTTCTTTTTGTTATTTTTTCTACATTGTAGAATAATAGTGAAGATATCAAAACTATGAAATAACACATATGGAATCATGTAGTAACCAAAAAACATTCTGCTCAAGATGGCGCTGATAGGGTGGCTGTCATGAGCCGTCGTGGATGTGGTGGAGGAGTCAAGTGCAGGAAGCAGAGGTTAGTCCAACAAGACTTTTAATAGTGTCCAAAGTAAGTGTACAAGCCCCGACCTCGAAAACACGAAGAGGCGAGGAACATTACGCACATGCGTAAAACACTTCAACAAGGCAAAATAGACACGGAAAAATAAACACGTATCAAACAACGTGGCAACGGACAACAACACACAAAAACCCTAGATTACAACATGGAACTTATAAGACACGTAATCAACACTAAAACAAACACAGGTGTGACAGACAGACAAAAGCAATGGAACACAGAAACATAGAGCGGTGGCAGCTAGTACTCTGGGGACGGCGAACGCCGAAGCCTGCCCGAACCAGGAGGAGGAGCAGCCTCTGCCGAAACCGTGACAGTACCCCCCCCTTGACGCGCGGCTCAAGCCGCGCGCCGACCCCGGCCTCGGGGACGGCCAGGAGGACGCGGACCCGGGCGCGTGGGATGCCCATGGTGAAACTCAGTCAGGAGGGATGGATCTAGTATGTCCCTCCTGGGCACCCAGCACCGTTCCTCCGGACCGTACCCCTCCCACTCCACGAGATACTGGAGACCACTCATCCGGCGTCTCGAGTCCAAGATGGTCCGGACTCTGTACGCCGGGGCCCCCTCGATGTCCAAAGGGGCGGAGGGGTCTCTCCTATCTCATCCTCTTGGAGTGGGCCAGCTACCACCGGCCTGAGAAGAGACACATGGAACGAGGGGTTAATATTTTTATACTCTATAGGCAGTTGTAATCTGTAACACACCTCGTTCAATCTTCTCAGGACTTTGAAGGGCCCCACAAACCGCCGACCCAGCTTCCGGCAGGGCAGGCGGAGGGGCAGGTTTCGAGTCGAGAGCCAGACTCGATCTCCCGGTGCGTACACCGGTGCCTCACTGCGGTGACGGTCGGCGCTCGCCTTTTGGTGACGGATGGCACGCTGCAGATGGACATGGGCAGCGTCCCACGTCTCTTCCGAGCGCCGAATCCACTCGTCCACCGCAGGGGCCTCGATCTGGCTCTCGTGCCACGGAGCCAGGACCGGCTGATAACCTAAAACACACTGGAAAGGTGTTAAGTTGGTGGAGGAGTGGCGGAGAGAGTTCTGGGCCATCTCTGCCCAGGGGATGAACCTCGACCACTCCTCCGGCCGGTCCCGGCAATAGGACCTCAAAAACCTACCCACATCCTGGTTGACTCGTTCCACCTGCCCATTACTCTCTGGGTGGTACCCCGAGGTAAGGCTTACCGAGACCCCCAACCGTTCCATGAACGCTCCCCAAACTCTGGAAGTGAACTGGGGACCTCGGTCAGACACAATATCCTCGGGGACCCCATAGTGCCGGAACACATGGGTAAAGAGAGCCTCAGCGGTTTGTAGGGCAGTAGGGAGACCCGGCATGGGAAGGAGACGACAGGCCTTAGAAAACCGATCCACAACGACCAATATGGTGGTATTCCCCTGGGAGGGGGGTAGGTCAGTTACGAAATCCACCGATAGGTGGGACCATGGTCGTTGTGGAACGGGCAGGGGATGTAGCTTACCCCTGGGCAAATGTCTAGGCGCCTTACACTGGGCACACACCGAGCAGGAGGAGACATAAACCCTCACATCCCTGGCTAACGTTGATCACCAGTATTTCATGCTAAGACAGTGCACGGTCCGGCCAATACCTGGATGTCCAGAGGAGGGTGATGTATGAGCCCAATAAATAAGACGATCGCGGACCTCGAGCGGAACGTACGTCCGCCCCACAGGACACGCGGGGGGAGTAGGGTCGGTACGCAGTGCCCGCTCGATTTCCGTATCGACCTCCCATACTACCGGAGCCACCAAACAAGATTCCGGCAATATGGAAGTAGGCTCGTTGGACCTCTCCTCCGTGTCATACCGCCGGGACAGTGCGTCTGCCTTAACATTCTGGGACCCAGGGATGTATGTGATCTTAAAAACAAACCGGGTTAGGAACATATTCCACCTAGCCTGACGAGGGTTCAATCTCCTAGCTGCCCGGATGTACTCCAGGTTACGGTGATCAGTCAGAATGAGAAAAGGGTGTTGAGCCCCCTCAAGCCAATGCCTCCACACCTTTAGGGCTTGGACTACGGCTAACAACTCCCTATCCCCAACATCATAGTTGCGCTCCGCCGAGCTGAGCTTCTTCGAGTAGAAAGCACAGGGGCGGAGTTTAGGTGGCGCGCCGGACCGCTGTGACAGGACTGCCCCAATACCGGTCTCGGACGCGTCCACCTCAACCTGGAATGGTAAAGAGGGATCCGGATGCGCCAGCACCGGAGCCGAGGTGAACAGGTTCTTAAGCTTGATAAATGCCCTGTCCGCCTCAGCCGACCACCGCAAACGAACCCGGACCCCCCTTTAGCAGGGACGTAATGGGAGCTGCAACCTGTCCAAAACCCTGAATAAACCTCCGGTAGTAATTAGCAAAACCCAAGAACTGCTGCACCTCTTTTACAGTGGTTGGAGTTTGCCAATTACGCACGGCCGATACCCGGTCTACCTCTATCTCCACACCAGCCGAGGACAACCGATAACCCAAAAAGGAGACGGACTCCTGGAAGAACAGGCATTTCTCTGCCTTGACATACAAGTCATGCTCCAACAGTCTTCTCAATACTCGGCGCACCTGGGCTACATGCTCGGCTCGTGTAGAAGAGTACACCAGGATGTCGTCGATGTAAACTACTACACCCTGCCCATGCATGTCCCGGAAAATCTCGTCAACAAAGGATTGGAAGACTGACTGAGCATTCATTAACCCGTATGGCATGACGAGATACTCGTAATGACCCGAGGTGGTGCTAAATGCTGTCTTCCATTCATCCCCCTCCCTAATGCGCACCAGATTGTACGCGCTCCTGAGATCCAACTTTGTGAAGAATCGCGCTCCGCGTAATGATTCCGTCATCGTCGCAATCAGTGGCAGTGGGTAGCTGTATTTAACTGTGATCTGATTGAGACTACGATAATCAATACACGGGCGCAATCCCCCGTCCTTCTTCTTCACAAAGAAGAAACTCGAGGAGACTGGGGAAGTAGAGGGCCGTATGTATCCCTGTGCCAAGGACTCGGCTATGTATGTCTCCATAGCCGCTGTCTCCTCTTGAGACAGGGGATACACATGACTCCGAGGAAGAGCCGCTCCTGTTTGGAGATTTATCGCACAGTCCCCCCGTCTATGAGGAGGTAGCCGTGCTGCCCTCGATTTGCTAAACACGAGTGCTAAATCCTCATACACGGGGGGGAATGCGCAGTGCGGGCACTTGGTTCGGACTCTCTACCGAGGTCGCCCCTACGGAAACACCTAGACATCTCCCTACACACTGAGCAGACCACTCCATAAGAGCCCTCTGTTGCCACGCTATAGTAGGATCATGGGTGCTCAACCAGGGAAGGCCCAACACCACGGGATACGCAGGAGAGTCAATCAGATAAAACTGAATGCTCTCCTCATGACCCCCCTGCGTCGTCATAGTCAGTGGTGCTGTGACCTCCCTGATTAGGCCCGACCCCAACGGCCGGCTGTCTAGTGCGTGTACAGGAAATGGATTGTCTACCGGCCGAAGGGGAATCCTTAACCTACTACAAAATGCCCGATCAATAAAGTTCCCAGCTGCGCCTGAATCTACTAGCGCCTTATGTTGGGAATGAGGTGCCACCTGTGGAAACCTCACAGGAATGCTCATGTGACCAACAGAGAGCTCTGGGTGAGTGGAGCGTCTACTCACCTGAAATGACTCCCCAGTGCGTGGCCTGTTGTCACCTCTCCCAGGAGGCGGAGTGGGTGGGGTTATATCCTTCCTGTTTGGCCCTGTCCGGGGGTTTCTTCGGATGGGGCCACAGTGTCTCCGGACCGCTCCTGTCTCAGCCTCCAGTATTTATGCTGCAGTAGTTTATGTGTCGGGGGGCTGGGGTTAGTTGGTTATACCTGGAGTACTTCTCCTGTCTTATCCAGTGTCCTGTGTGAATTTAAGTATGCTCTCTCTAATTCTCTCGTTCTCTCTTTCTCTCTGAGAACCTGAGCCCTAGGACCATACGTCAGGACTACCGGGCATGATGACACCTTGCTGTCCCCAGTCCGCCTGGCCTTGCTGCTATTCCAGTTTCAACTGTTCTGCCTGCGGCTACGAAACCCCTACCTGTCCCAGACCTGCTGTTTTCAACTCTTTAATGATCGGCTATGAAAAGCCAACTGAGAGACCTGAGCCCTAGGACCATACGTCGGGACTACCGGCCGTGGTGACTCCTTGCTGTCCCCAGTCCGCCTGGCCTTGCTGCTATTCCAGTTTCAACTGTTCTGCCTGCGGTTATGGAACCCCTACCTGTCCCAGACCTGCTGTTTTCAACTCTTAATGATCGGCTATGAAAAGCCAACTGAGATTTATTCCTGATTATTATTTGACCATGCTTGTCACTTATGAACATTTTTGAACATCTTGGCATGGTTCTGTTATAATCTCCACCCGGCACAGCCAGAAGAGGACTGGCCACCCCTCATAGCCTGGTTCCTCTCTAGGTTTCTTCCTAGGCTTTCGCCTTTCTAGGGAGTTTTTCCTAGCCACCGTGCTTCTACACCTGCATTACTAGCTGTTTGGGGTTTTAGGCTGGGTTTCTGTACAGCACTTCGAGATATTAGCTGATGTAAGAAGGGCTATATAAAATATAATTGATTGATTGATTGAGACCCTCCCCAGCACCTGGCCGCAGTGTGTCCTCCACGACCGCAGGTGGTGCAGTGGATGGCCCCCCTCGGGTTCCCTCTCCTCCTCTCTCTAGCGCCAGCACCCCCTAGCTCCATGGGAATCAGCTCGGGGGCGCTGGAGGGTGGACTGGACGACCCCCACTCGGGACGTCCGCGGGTAGCCAGCAGGGTATCCAGACGGATGGAAACGTCCACCAACTGGTCAAACGACAGGTTGGTGTCCCTGCAGGCCAGCTCCCTACGAACGTCCTCGCGTAGACTACATCGGTACTGGTCGATGAGGGCCCTCTCATTCCACCCCGCATCCGCCGCTAGTGTCCGGAACTCCAGTGAGAACTGCTGTGCGCTCCTCCTCCCCTGTCGGAGGTGGAATAGACGCTCTCCCGCCGCTTTCCCCTCAGGAGGATGATCGAAAACAGTCCTGAAGCGGCGAGAGAACTCCGCGTAGGTGATGGTAGCGGCGTCTATTCCCCTCCATTCGGCGTTGGCCCATTCCAACGCTTTGCCGGAGAGACAGGAGATGAGGGCGGAGACGCTCTCGTATCCCAAGGGCGCCGGGTGTATAGTGGCAAGGTACAGTTCTACCTGCAGAAGGAATCCCTGACACCCGGCTGCAGAACCGTCATATGCCCTCGGGAGTGAGAGCCGAATGCCACTGGGTTCCGGTACTGAGAGAGGAGGACTGGTTGTTGGTGATGCGATGTTGTAAGGGTCCTCAGAGTTCACCAAACGGCGCAGGGTGTTGGACACCTTGTCCATAGCGGTCCCGAGTTGCTGGATCATGGCGTCCTGGAAATTGATCCGGTCCAGCAGGGATTCGGGAGACGCCGCTGATCCTGCTGACTCCATGATGGTGTGTTGTTCTGTCATGAGCCGTCGTGGATGTGGTGGAGGAGTCAAGTGCAGGAAGCAGAGGTTAGTCCAACAAGACTTTTAATAGTGTCCAAAGTAAGTGTACAAGCCCCGACCTCGAAAACACGAAGAGGCGAGGAACATTACGCACACGCGTAAAACACTTCAACAAGGCAAAATAGACACGGAAAAATAAACACGTATCAAACAACGTGGCAACGGACAACAACACACAAAAACCCTAGATTACAACATGGAACTTATAAGACACGTAATCAACACTAAAACAAACACAGGTGTGACAGACAGACAAAAGCAATGGAACACAGAAACATAGAGCGGTGGCAGCTAGTACTCTGGGGACGGCGAACGCCGAAGCCTGCCCGAACCAGGAGGAGGAGCAGCCTCGGCCGAAACCGTGACAGTGGCCATGCTACTAGTCAACTTTGCAGTATTTTGTTTTACATTATTAGCCCCGGAAATGTTTTGTGTCATTACATACAGCTGGGAAGAACTTTTGGATATCAGAGCGGCGCAACTACCAGCATTATGACCAGGAATACGACTTACCCGAATCGGATCCTTTGTTCGTACCCCCCAGGGCAATTGAACTGATTCCAGAGGCTGATCCAAAATACCGCCGGGTGGAGAAGAGGTATTCGGAGTGGTCTTCTAGTCCGACTCAGGAGGCGAGCACACCACCCACCACTTCCTAATATATTACTCGCTAATGTTCAGTCTCTGGATAATAAAGTTGACAATCTCACGGCAAGGATTTCCTTCCAGAGAGACATCAGGGATTGTAACATACTTCATTTCACGGAAACATGGCTCTCTCGGGATATACTCTCTGAGTCCGTACAGCCAGTTGGGTTCTCAGTTCATCGCGCAGACAGACATAAATATCTCTCCGGGAAGAAGAAGGGCGGGGGTGTTTGTTTCATGATTAACTACTCATGGTTTGATTGTGATAACATACAGGAACTCAAGTCATTTTGTTCACCTGACCTAGAATACCTCACAATCAAATGCCGACCGTATTACCTCCCAAGATAATTATCTTCGGTTATAGTCACTGTCACGGTTTCGGCCGAGGCTGCTCCTCCTCCTTGCTCGGGCAGGCTTCGGCGGTCGTCGTCCCCGGAGTACTAGCTGCCACCGTTGTATGTTATCGATGTTCGTTTGGTTTTGTCTTTATTTTACACCTGTTTCCATTTGAGTTAATTGTGTCCTCTATAAGTTTCTCGTTTTGTTAGTCGTGTGTTGTGTGTTATTGTTCGCCTGTCATCAGATGCGGCTTGTCTTTTGGATTTTGTATTTTTCGTCGTCGCACTGTACTGTTTTCGTGCGCTCTGGATTACTTGTGTTTTGCGCATTGTAGCGCATAGTCCGCCTCCTATTTTGTTTGAGGCAGTGTCGATATTCATTGTGATCAGTAAAGTTGGTTGGACTTAGCTTCTGTGTCCTGCGTGTGACTCCTCCACCACATCCACATCAGCCACTGTGACAGAATAACACACCCCTTATGGAGTCAGCAGGAGCAGCAGCAGCACCCGAGTCTCTGGAGGAGCGCGTCCGCGGGCAGGACGATCGGATCAATCAACTCGGGACTGCCCTGCAGGATGTAATTAACACTCTGCACCGATGGGAGACCAGAGGGGTACCCACACCTCCACCTACCCTACCATCACCATCGGTCAGTCCTCCCATCGGTGTTCCGGAACCCAGTGGGATTCGGCTCTCGCTCCCGAGGGCGTATGATGGCACCGCTGCCGGGTGTCAGGGGTTCCTCCTGCAGGTGGAACTCTACCTGGCCACCGTACACCCGGCGCCCTCGGGACACGAGAGCGTCTCCGCCCTCATCTCTTGTCTCACCGGCAAGGCGTTGGAGTGGGCCAACGCCGAATGGAGGAGGATAGACGCAGCTACCATCACCTACGCAGAGTTCTCTCGCCGCTTCAGGGCCGTGTTCGACCATCCACCTGAGGGGAAAGCGGCGGGGGAGCGTCTATTCTACCTCCGACAGGGGAAGAGGAGCGCACAGGAGTTCGCACTGGAGTTCCGGACTCTAGCGGCGGATGCAGGGTGGAATGAGCGGGCCCTCGTCGACCACTACCGTTGTAGTCTATGGGAGGACGTCCGTCGAGAGCTGGCCTGCAGGGATACCCACCTCACCTTCGACCAGCTGGTAGACATGTCCATCCGGCTGGACACCCTGCTGGCCACCCGCGGACGTTCCGAGTGGGGGTCGTCCATTCCACCCTCCAGCACCTCCGAGCCGAGCCCTATGGAGCTCGGGGGTGCTGGCGCTAGAGAGAGGAGGAGGAGGAGCCTGAGGGGGGCTGTCCCCTGCACCAACTGTGGTCGTGGAGGACACACTGCGGCTAGGTGCTGGGGAAGGTCTCCTAGGGGAGAGGACAGCAGGCCACGTACTGGGGAGTCATTCCAGGTGAGTAGGCGTCCCACTTACCCAGAGCTCTCTGTTGGTCACGTCTGTTTACCTGTACATTTTCCTCAGGTAGCACCTCATTCCCAGCATAAGGCGCTAGTAGATTCAGGCGCAGCTGGGAATTTTGTGGATCGTAAATTTTGTTTAAAACTAGGGATTCCCCTTCTTCCTGTCGACGCCCCATTCCCTGTCCATGCTTTAGACAGCCGTCCATTGGGATCGGGGTTGATTAGGGAGGTCACAGCACCACTTAGGATGAGGACGCAGGGGGGTCATGAGGAAACTATTCAGCTATATCTGATTGACTCTCCTGCGTGGTGGTGGTGTTGGGGCTTCCCTGGCTGATTACCCATAATCCCTCTATTTCGTGGCAACAGAGGGCTCTTAAGGAGTGGTCTGCCCAGTGTGTGGGGCGATGTCTAGGTGTTTCCGTGGGGGCGACCTCGGTGGAGAGTCCAAACCAGGTTCCCGCACTGCACATTCCCCCTGAGTATGAGGATTTGGCTATCGTGTTCAGTAAATCGAGGGCGACGCAGTTGCCTCCTCATAGGCAGGGAGACTGTGCGATAGACCTCCAGGCAGGAGCAGCGCTCCCACGGAGCCATGTGTATGCTCTGTCTCAAGAGGAGAAGAGAGCTATGGAGACTTACATAGCCGAATCTCTGAGACAAGGATACATACGGCCTTCCACTTCCCCTGCGTCCTCAAGCTTCTTTTTTGTGAAGAAGAAGGATGGAGGGTTGCGTCCGTGCATTGATTACCGTAGTCTCAATCAGATCACGGTGAAATACAGTTATCCACTCCCTCTGATTGCGACTATGACGGAATCATTGCACGGGGCGCGTTTCTTCACAAAACTAGATCTCAGGAGCGCATACAACTTGGTACGCATTAGAGAGGGCGATGAATGGAAGACAGCATTTAGTACCACCTCGGGTCATTACGAGTATCTCGTCATGCCATACGGGTTGATGAACGCTCCTTCAGTCTTCCAATCCTTCGTGGATGAGATCTTCAGGGACATGCAGGGGCAGGGGGTGGTCGTGTACATTGATGACATTCTTGTGTACTCTTCTACCCGAGCCGAGCATGTAGCCCTGGTGCGCCGAGTGTTGAGGAGGCTGTTGGAGCACAACCTGTATGTCAAGGCAGAGAAATGTCTGTTTTTCCAGGAGTCGATCTCCTTTTTGGGTTATCAGTTGTCGGCGTCAGGGGTGAAGATGGAGGTTGACCGGGTGTCAGCCGTGCGCAATTGGCAAACTCCAACCACTGTTAAAGAGGTGCAGCAGTTTTTGGGGATTGCAAATTACTACCGGAGGTTTATCCTGGGTTTTGGACAGGTGGCAGCTCCCATAACGTCTCTGTTGAAGGGGGGTCTGGTGCGTTTGCAGTGGTCAGCCGAGGCGGACAGGGCTTTTGGGAGACTGAAGGACCTGTTTACTTCGGCTCCGGTGCTGGCGCATCCGGATCCCGCTTTACTATTTCAGGTAGAGGTTGACGCGTCAGAGGCCGGTATTGGGGCCGTACTTTCGCAACGGTCCGGCACGCCACCTAAACTCCGCCCCTGTGCTTTTTACTCCAAAAAGCTTAGCCCGGCGGAGCAAAATTATGACGTAGGGGACAGGGAGCTGTTAGCCGTCGTACAGGCCCTAAAGGTGTGGAGGCATTGGCTTGAGGGGGCTCAACACCCTTTTCTCATTTTGACTGACCACCGTAACCTGGAGTACATCCGGGCAGCTAGGAGACTGAACCCTCGCCAGGCGCGGTGGAACATGTTTTTAGCCCAGTTCATATTTAAGATCACGTACATCCCTGGGTCCCAGAACGGTAAGGCAGACGCACTGTCTCGGCGGTATGACACGGAGGAGAGGTCCGTTGAGCCCCCCCATACTGCCGGAGTCTTGTCTGGTGGCACCGGTAGTGTGGGAGGTCGATGCTGAAATCGAGCGGGCATTGCGTACCGACCCTAGTCCTCCACAGTGCCCGGAGGGTCGGACGTACGTTCCGCTCGAGGTTCGGGATCGATTGATATATTGGGCTCACACGTCACCCTCCTCTGGACATCCTGGTATTGGCCGGACAGTGCACTGCCTTAGCGCTAAGTACTGGTGGCCAGGGATGTGAGGGTTTATGTCTCCTCCTGCTCGGTGTGCGCCCAGTGTAAGGCGCCTAGACACCTGCCTAGGGGAAAGTTACAACCCCTGCCCGTTCCACAACGACCATGGTCTCACCTCTCGGTGGATTTCGTCACAGACCTTCCCCCCTCACAGGGGAATACTACTATACTGGTCGTTGTGGATCGGTTCTCTAAGGCCTGTCGTCTGCTCCCAATGCCGGGTCTTCCTACTGCCCTACAGACCGCCGAAGCTCTATTCACCCACGTTTTTCGGCACTACGGGGTACCCGAGGATATTGTGTCAGATCGAGGTCCCCAGTTCACCTCCAGAGTCTGGAGAGCGTTTATGGAGCGTTTGGGGGTCTCGTGAGCCTGACCTCGGGTTACCATCCGGAGAGTAATGGGCAGGTGGAACGTGTGAACCAGGATGTGGGTAGGTTTCTTAGATCGTATTGCCAGGGCCGGCCGGAGGAGTGGGCGAGGTATGTCCCCTGGGCAGAAATGGCCCAGAACTCTCTCCGCCACTCCTCAACCAACCTAACCCCTTTCCAATGTGTGTTAGGTTACCAGCCGGTTCTGGCACCGTGGCAGCAGAGCCAGATCGAGGCTCCTGCGGTGAATGAGTGGGTGCGGCGCTCGGAGGAGACGTGGAACGCTGCACACGTCCACCTGCAGCGGGCCATCCGTCGTCAGAAAGCGAGCGCCGATCTCCACCGCAGTGAGGGGCCGGTGTACGCACCTGGTGATCGAGTCTGGCTCTCTACCAGAAACCTACCCCTCCGCCTGCCCTGCTGGAAACTGGGTCAGCGGTTTGTGGGGCCTTTTAAAGTCCTGAGAAGATTGAACGAGGTGTGTTACAGGTTACAACTGCCTAGTGATTATCGTATTAACCCCTCGTTCCATGTGTCTCTTCTCAGGCCGGTGGTAGCTGGTCCACTCCAGGACGATGAGATCAGAGAGACTCCTCCGCCCCCATTGGACATCGAGGGGGCTCCGGCGTACACAGTTCGGTCCATCTTGGATTCGAGACGTCGGATGGGGGGTCTCCAATATCTCGTGGAGTGGGAGGGGTACGGCCCAGAGGAACGGTGCTGGGTGCCGAGGAGGGACATCTTAGACCCGTCTCTCCTGACTGAGTTCCACCGTGGTCATCCCACGCGCCCTGCTCCGCGTCCTCCTGGTCGTCCCCGAGGCCGGGGTCGGCGCACGGCTGGAGCCGCGCGTCAAGGGGGGGGGGGGTACTGTCACGGTTTCGGCCGAGGCTGCTCCTCCTCCTTGCTCGGGCAGGCTTCGGCGGTCGTCGTCCCCGGAGTACTAGCTGCCACCGTTGTATGTTATCGATGTTTGTTTGGTTTTGTCTTTATTTTACACCTGTTTCCATTTGAGTTAATTATGTCCTCTATAAGTTTCCTGTTTTGTTAGTCGTGTGTTGTGTGTTATTGTTCGCCTGTCATCAGATGCGGCTTGTCTTTTGGATTTTGTATTTCTCGTCGTCGCACTGTACTGTTTTCGTGCGCTCTGGATTACTTGTGTTTTGCGCATTGTAGCGCATAGTCCGCCTCCTATTTTGTTTGAGGCAGTGTCGATATTCATTGTGATCAGTAAAGACGGTTGGACTTAGCTTCTGTGTCCTGCGTGTGACTCCTCCACCACATCCACATCAGCCACTGTGACAGTCACAGCCGTGTATATTCCCCCTCAAGCCGATTCAACGACGGCCCTCAAAGAACTTCACCGGACTTTATGCAAACTGGAAACCACATATCCTGAGGCCACATTTATTGTAGCTGGGGATTTTAACAAAGCAAATTTGAAGAAAATGCTACCGAAGTTCTATCAACACATTGACTGAAGTACTCGCTCTGCTAAAACACTCGACCACTGCAACTCCAACTTCTGGGATGCCTACAAGGCCCTCCCCCGCCGTCTCTTCAGCAAATCTGATCACAACTCCATTTTGCTCATCCCTTCCTGTAGGCAGAAACTCAAACAGGAAGTACCTGTGCTAAGGACTATTTAACACTGGTCTGACCAATTGGAATCCACGCTTCAAGATTGTTTTGATCACACGGACTGGGATGTGTTCCGGGTAGCATCCGAGAATAGCATTGACAAATACACTGATATGGTTACTGAGTTTATCAGGAAGTGTATAGGAGGTGTTGTACCTACTATGACAATTAAAACCTACCCTAACCAGAAACCATGGATAGATGGCAGCAATCCCGCAAAACTGAAAGTGCGAACCACCGCATTTAACCATGGCAAGGGGACTGGGAATATGGCCGAATATAGAGACAAAGTGGAGTCGCAATTCAACGGCTCAGACACAAGACGTATGAGGCAGGGTCTACAGACAATCACTGACTACAATGGGAAAACAGGCCACGACGGACAAGCTAAACACCTTCTTCACCCGCTTTGAGGATAACACAGTGCCATCGACGCGGCCCGCTACCAAGGTCTGTGGGCTCTCCTTCTCCGTGGCCGACGTGAGTAAGACATTCAACTATGTTAACCCTCGCAAGGCTGCCGGCCCAGGCGGCATCCCTAGCTGCGTGCGCATACCAGCTGGCTGGAGTGTTTACGGACATATTCAATCTCTCCCTATCCCAGTCTGCTTTCCCTACATGCTTCAAGATGTCCACCATTGTTCCTGTACCCAGTAAAGCAAAGGTAACTGAACTAAATGACTATCGCCCCGTAGCACTCACTTTGAGTGACTAGTCAAGGATCATATCACCTCTACCTTACCTGACACCCTAGACCCACTTCAATTTGCTTACCGCCCCAATAGAGCCAAAGACAATGCTATCACCATCGCACTGCACACTGCCCTATCCCATCTGGACAAGAGGAATACCTATGTAAGAATGCTGTTCATTGACTATAGCTCAGCATTCAACACCATAGTACCTTCCAAGCTCATCATTAAGCTCGAGGCCCTGGGTCTGAACCCCACCCTTTACAACGCCCCCAGGTGGTGAAGGTAGGAAACAACACCTCCACTTCGTTGGAGTGCTGCAGAGATGTTTGTCCTTCTGGAAGGTACTCCCATCTCCACAGATGAACTCTGGAGCTCTGTCAGAGTGTCTATCGAGTTCTTGGTCTTCCTAGAGTGGCCAGCTTTAGGAAGAGTCTTGGTGGTCTCAATCTTCTTCCATTTAAGAACGATGGAGGCAACTGTGTTCTTGGGGACCTTCAATGCAGCAGAAATGTTTTGGTACCCTTCCCCAGATCGCTGCCTCGACACAATCCTGTCTCGGAGCTCTATGGACAATTCCTTTGACCTCATGGCTTGGTTTTTGCTCTGACATGCACTGTCAACTGTGGGACCTTAAATAGACAGGAGTGTGCCTTTCCAAATCATGTCCAATCAATTGAATTTACCACAGGTGGACCACAATCAAGTTGTAGAAACATCTCAAGGATGATCAATGGAAACAGGATGCACCTGAGCTTAATTTCGAGTCTCATAGCAAAGGGTCTGAATACTTATGTAAATAAGGTATCTGTTTATTTTTTATTTTTAATACAATTGCAAGAATTTCAAAAATCCTGTTTTTGCTTGATCATATATATATAAGGCTGTAACCTAACAAAATGTGGAAAAAGTAAAGGGGTCTGAATATTTTCCGAAGGCACTGTATCTTTGACTCTGAATTGTTTAAAAGGGGTGTGTTTATCTGCCAGAGGAATAAATATGGAGGAGAAATGTTCTGGAGCCAACTCAGGATCCGGAATACAGGAGATAGTGGCTAAATCTGAGTAGAACATGTCAAGGAGAGATCTTTTTAAAAAGTATCTTAATTAAACAAGGATTAGTATTTTGCTGTTTGGTATCTTTAATACACACTATGAGACAATATTCACTGAGATCTATGGTAATATTTTATGTATCATTAAGGCAAATGTTGGGAAATGTCAAAAGTAAAATTTAGTAAACATGATTGACATTCTATAATCTAGATGCATGTTTAAATAAGGAATATAGCCAATACAGTGTGTAAACATGCTTTAATGAATGTATGTATATAATTTTTTAAGAAAGTGTCTGAGCCACGCCACCAATATAATGAGATAAGGGAAAGAGGCCTCATATGGAAAAGCGCCCATGGCCTTTTGGAGTAAACCACATGTGACATCTGGACGTTGAAAGATAAGGGTGGAGTGGCACTAAAATAAGTTAATCATTTGCCCTAAGGGGAGTAACTGTATATGCTATGTAAACATGATTATGCATTTGTGTGTGTATAAAAGGGAGCTCTAAGCCAAAGAGAGACAGCCGTTCCATGGAACTGCTCGGCTTTTGTTATTAGATAATAAAAGTCAAATTTTGGGATTCACAGGCTCCAGTTTCTTGAGAGATATTTTTGAGTTGACAACTTTTGAGTCAAATATTTCTACGACATAAATGGCGAGCTTTGCCAGGAGTTGAAAACAGGGACCAGAGACGGTGTACATCTGCAGTTGTGAAACGGCTTGGACGGACCATACAAACAAAAGCGGCCGCTTTTAAAAGGTAAGCCAAGTTCTTACTTATATAGTATAAAGTTTGTGTGGTTCGATCCGGGGCCCGGCATCAGCTGCAGAATACCAAGTAGGTCTCTCCAAATTTAAGAACCATAAAATTAGGGACTGGGAGCTTTTGGATTTAAAATGCATGTTAAATGATGAAAATCCTCGAGGGTTGCAATAATTAGAAAATAGTTTAAGTAGATCTGCTCTGTAGGTGGATGGTCTGCTTGGGTTGGTGTGAGTCAGTCATTGTGGTTGAGTGGGGTGGGTTATCTGTCTCGTTTGAGTTGATCATTTGGTCAGTATGAATGCATCTGTTTGACTAAACCGACGGTTTGACGCGTCTTGTACTCGTCGATGTCACTCGGTTGTTTGTCTGAACCGTTTGTTCAAATCATTTGATTCAATTGTTCGTCCTGGTGGTCATTCTGTTTAATCCATTGTGATTTGATTGGTTGTGGTCAAGTTGGATGATTCATCTGTTTCATTCAGTTTGCCCATCTGGACAGTCTGATTGATCTGTTTGATTCGATTGCTCAATTCATGCATTCGATCATCGGGGTCACTCGGCTGCTCATCTGATGCGTCTGTTCGATTCGGTCGATTCACTTGATTCATCTTGCTGATCACTTTGTCTGGGTCATTTCGGCACGGGCGGCTGTCCATCTGGTTGAGCGATCAGACAATAACATGTTAGAAAGTCCTACGAATACCACTTTAAAACGTGTCGGGAAGTTAATCGTTTTTTATGACTGCTTAGGTACGCGAAATCCTGTACAAATATTGCTTTTTCTCTTTGTCGAGGAAGTGAATCAGAGAAGGAGGGCAGAATTTACAGGTCACTTAGGAAAGCGTAGTAGAAGTCCAGGTGTGTCGAGGAAGTGTATCACCTAGCGGGCTAAATAAATAGAAATCCTGTATAAAATCGTCTTTCTTGTGCTGGGGAAGTGAATCAGAAAGGGTCGATCAGGTAAAAAGATAGGTCATCCGGAGTAGTTGACATAAATTGGAAGTTAACACCGGTCATCCTGAGTAGGTGAACGGGTTAAACAGCCATTAAGGCTTCAAAATGTAGAGAAAGTGTTAGATAGAGTAGGTCTGATCATCTCATGTGGATGAGTGGTTTGCTTGGGCTACTGTGATTCATTCAACTGTCTGACTCATTTGGGCACAAGTGGCTGCTCATCTGTGTGAGTGAGAATAATAAGAAATCCTGCAAGTAAATAGCATTTTCTGTAAGGAAAGGAACAATATTTGAGGTCGTTTGAAGCTTCTGTCTGGTGGAGAAAGGGCATGCCCAATCTCGCATTAGGAAAGAGAATAATTAATGTTATGTGGATATACATTTACCAAC
Organism: Coregonus clupeaformis; assembly: GCF_020615455.1. Taxonomy (NCBI): domain Eukaryota; kingdom Metazoa; phylum Chordata; class Actinopteri; order Salmoniformes; family Salmonidae; genus Coregonus; species Coregonus clupeaformis. Next base: position 92,901 of record NW_025534050.1, read on the forward strand.
TGAGTGGAAAATTCACATTACTAGGAGGGGTATGAGAAATCCGGTTGGAGGAACAGGTTACGTGTACCGGTGTGATCATATGACGTCTATGCATTGTATTTTGATCAATCTTTTAGGGTGTGTTTCTGACATTATATTTGGAAACTTTAGAGGTGATGTAGTATTGTGATAAATTGACTACAGTAAAATAACAACTGGGATAGGGTTAACATTCCAAATTTGGGCACTTGGATAGAATAAAATATTCCTGTAGGTTATACAAATAGTAACTAAGCAAGTTTGAGAACAACATTGTGTGAATGTGGAATGAGAGTGGTATAAATGGTGTAAATTAGTGGCACTCTGAAGTTTGAATGATGAGATATAGAGGTGTGTAAGATAATTATATATACGTTGGAATAATAAGCTTTTCATGTAAATGATATCTTGGAGTTTCATACAACAATGCCTGTCATAGAATTTTGTAAGATCAGTGAATAGTGACCAGCCTATACGATTCTGGGAGGATTCTATGACTGAGGGGAAGGATTTGGGTAATTAGTTGTTGTTCCGCTGAGACTAGATTATGATTAACTGATTTGTGGCAATAAAGAATCATTAGAAACATGAATGGTTTGGTAGATGTGAATATATTAGAATAGAAGGAATTTTATGTGAGTGTAATTTAAAACGAGGGATTGGATGAAATTAATAGGTGTTGACTTACACGCCCAAACACGTAGACGTACGTGGGGGATGGGAGACAGTACATAGAGCATGTGGTGGAATTAAGCATTATAATAAGCTATCTATTAATATGCCGCTCACCAACACCATGTCAGGCAAAGATGCACAGACAATAGAATTTTCATGACAAACGCAGTTAATACATATGACAGTTCCAGTAGAATAAAAAGCAGGAAAAAGTTATTCGTACATACAGTGCCCTCCACTATTATTGGCACCCCTGTTTAAGATGTGGTCGAGGACTTCCAAAAATTCTCCTTTTTTTTTAAACAACATAGAACCCAAATGCAAAAAAAGAGAAAAATCCAACCTTTTATTTAAGTACATTACTTTGGTGGTAAAAAAAAAAATCACACATTTAGAAAAAAATAACTTGAAATCATGTGTCCCACAATTATTGGCACCCCCAACAATTCCGCTGAAAATTTTAATTGATTTTTTAAAAAATATATTTTTCTGTAGTTGCTAAAGTTGGTCAGGGTATCTAGGAACTTTTAATTAGTAATACATGACTTCCTGTTTCCCTGGGGTATAAATATGACGTGACACAGAGGCCTAATTCTCTTACCCATTTGTCAACATGGCAAAGACAAGAGAACACACCATTCAAGTAAGGAAGATTTGTGTCGACCTTCATAAGTCAGGCAATGGCTACAAGAAAATAGCCACTCGCCTTAACTTGCCCGTATCTACAGTCAGGGGAATCATTAAGAAGTTTAAAACAACTGGAACAGTGACAAACAAGGCTGGAAGAGGTCCCAAGTTTATCTTGCCACAACGCACAGTGAGGAGGATGGTAAGAGAAGTAAAAAAAAGTCCTAAGCTCACTGTCACAGAATTGCATCAAAGAGTGGCATCTTGGGGTCACAAAGTCTCCAAAACAACCATCAGACGCTCTCTACATGCCAACAAGCTGTTTGGGAGGCATGCAAGGAAAAAGCCTTTTCTCACTAACACTCACAAACGTAAACGTCTGGAGTTTGCTAAGCGACACTGGGACTTCAACTGGGATCGTGTGCTTTGGTCAGATGAGACTAAGATTGAGCTTTTTGGCAACAAACACTCTAAGTGGGTCTGACGTAAAATAAAAGATGAGTATGCCGAAAAGCACCTCATGCCCACCGTGAAGTATGGTGGAGGATCTGTGATGCTGTGGGCCTGTTTCTCTTCCAAAGGCCCTGGGAACCTTGTTAGGGTGCATGGCATTATGAACGCTTTGAACTACCAGGACATTTTAAATAAAAACCTGATGGCCTCTGCCAGAAAGCTGAAGATGGGTCGTCATTGGGTCTTTCAGCAGGATAATGATCCAAAACATGTGGCAAAATCTACACAAAAATGGTTCAGCAGTCACAAACTCAAGGTCCTCCCATGGCCATCTCAGTCCCCAGACCTCAACCCAATCGAAAACCTGTGGGGCGAGCTAAAGAGGAGAGTGCATAAGAGAGGACCCAGGACACTGGATGATCTAGAAAGATTGTGCAAAGAAGAATGGTCAAAGATCCCTCTCTCTGTGTTCTCCAATCTTGTGAAATGTTATAGGAGGAGATTAAGTGCTGTCTTGTTGGCAAAAGGGGGTTGTACAAAGTATTAACATCAGGGGTGCCAATAATTGTGGGACACATGATTTCAAGTTTTTATTTTTCTAAATGTGTGATTTTTTTTTTACACCAAAGTAATGTACTTAAATAAAAGGTTGGATTTTTCTCTTTTTTTGCATTTGGGTTCTATGTTGTTTAAAAAAAAAGGAGAATTTTTGGAAGTCCTCGACCACATCTTAAACAGGGGTGCCAATAATTGTGGAGGGCACTGTATATTAGTGTCAGAACAAATTCCAGTTAATTTAGTAGGAAGAGATACACTGTGTAGAATGGGGGTCCAGATTAAATGCAGATCAGAGGGACTAATAATAGTTAAGGAAGGGGTATGTCCACAGAAGGTAATGGGGAAACCATCATCACATTAGTAAACTATTCTGGTAGAAGGGGGGCCACAGGCATGTAGGAAAGTTCAACCAACGAGGCAAGGGATAGCATATTTGAGTTTTCGACATCACAAAGCATGTTGGGGGTGATTGAGTGGTAGCAGTGCGGCTAAGGAAAAGCCTAGGGGTTTTATGGGATTTTATTTTGTTTTATGTGCGCTGAATTGTGGAATTCACCGGAGAAGGGAGCAGTCACAAGTGATGTTCTTGAGGGTTGTCTGAAAGAAGGGATCAGGAGATGTGGCAAGAGAGTGAGAATTTCGAATTTAGATTGTGTGGACTGATTAAGAGGTATCAAAATGGAAACTAACTAAATGTGTACTTTTTCTTCCAGGAAAAAGGGGGGAGTGATTCTCTTTTCTTTGAAATATTTTCTGAGACTATAAATAAGGCCTGGCCATGTTTTGTTTGTTTATTGTTTTACTATATGGTGTTCGAATAACCACAAACAAACCACTTAGTATAAAATGTTAGCTGTATAGGATTTTTATTTCTATTTTGGGGTTTTTGATGGGATGGAAGTGAAATATCTTAAAGGGGCAAACACATGTCATTTGGGTTATTATTTACTGAGGGATAAGTAAATACGTGTGATTTATTTTGATAAGAGCTGTACGAAGGACTTACTGTACACTCGGAATACAACATTTATTAAATGTTTTGATGGTTGTTAATGAGTAGTATACTATTGGATGGAACAATTCATTGAATGATTTCAATGACCTCTGAAATCTGTCCTGGCTTTATAGTGTGACCTGATCACCCGCACTGTAAATTCTAGAGGCTTGCTGAATTGGGGGTTAGATATAATAAGGATAATTGTGAAGATGTTTATAATTTGGAAAAAATCCTATATATTAGTACCAAACAGGACAAGGATGAAGTGAGAGAGTTAGTCCTGAAGGAGAGGTATTCCTTGAATAGTGTTATGGGATACAGTTAAGTAAAGATATGCTCAAGGGTTGTCATTTTAAGTTTAGTTATTATTTTTGGTTTGATAGGCAATATTGTTGTTGTTTTGTTTTTTGAACACATGAATCACGATGTGATGCATGTGTCCAAGGGGGGAAGTTGGGCTTACAGAAGTTTTAATATTTTATAATGGTTTTGTGGGGAAATATGCAAGGTGTATTAAGGATATGAGCAGTAGTAATAATGTGTTATGGGTTAGGTTAAATCTTTTTTGTTTTTGTGATAGGAGGCATGGTGTAGAGGGGATCTGTCTATGAAATGAGTGGACTACAACAAGCTGGAAGCAGGTGCGCTTCATAATCTCAAGGCTTCTCTTGACGGATGAGAGGACATAAGTAGCATACTGTGTCTCACCTAACCTAACAATGTTCTTAAGATTTTATTTTCATGGGTGAAGATAACTCTGCCCAACTGAGTAGGAGAATCTGAGTATTTTCTGTGCCCTGGAGACTATGTGATGGCAAAAGACTACAGAAGAAAGAGCTGGAAAGACCCTATGTGGAGGGGCCCGTACCAGGTGTTGTTGGCTACCTCAATGATTGTAAAAGTGGGAGAGACCGATACTTAGATCCATGTTTCCCACTGTAGGAGTGTTCCAACCCCAAGAGAGGAAGACGGCCCGCTATTGGGTAGCATTGTTGTCTTTTGTGTTTGTCTGTGCTTGTTTCTTTGCAGCAGTAACTCCGAGCTTCCCTATGGGTAGGCTGATAGAAGGACACTCTTTGCAGACCGATGTCGATAGATTGAGAGGGACTCTGGCTGATCCGGAGACCCTAGTGACGGAGGAAGGTTAACAGCTAAAGTGACCATACATCGTTGTACAGGTTACACCAATGGTGGTACGGATAGAGGGGAGCGCGATCGGGTATCTTCTAAACCATTGTACCAGAGTGAGGGAACTGATGACTAAGAGACCACCAAGACTTTCAAGACCTCCCAAGACCTTCAAGACCGCCGAGAGATTCTAGACCACCGAGAGATTCCAGACATTCAAGATGCACCAGATATCCTCATCATTGATTTCTCTGCATGTGACTAGTTCCCTGAGAATAAGGGGAATGGGGTACTGATAATAGTAAAGAGCAGAAGAACAAGACATAGAAGGGATATAGACAGGATTAGAATGTATATTCCTGCGCAGGCAGGAACCATAACTAAAATACAGAAGAGAGGGAATGGAAGGAGCCATTAAACAATGATTGGTATAGATAAGTACAATATATTGCATTACAATTAAATAAAAGAAAATAGTCTAATATGCACCACATCTCTGTTTTAAATAGTTAACAGTAGTTCAACATCTCCACAGTTACTAGGACTGTGTGCTAGGATTCAATCACAACTTTTGTAATATTTAGGAAATTCTAACTATAAACAATTTTATGATCAACCAGGATGAGGAGAAAAGTGTAAGCAATTGTTAGAATAGGAACAAGGAAAAGGGAAACACCAGAGTAATATCAAATAGACTATGAGGAAATATAGGAATGTTACAATAAAACAATTGGGTTATATAATTTGGGAGAATTCAAGGGAGAATGTGAAACTAGGGGGCGTTTAAACAGATAGCCTTTGGAATATAGGGACCCCTCAAAGAAATGGGTATTAAGAATGAGTGATGAAACATAATGATTTGTCATATAGACAATGTTAATAGGGATGTTTTGGATTGGAAATTAACTCAACTAAACTGTTATGATCTGTCCTTTCCTGAGGTTACTACGGATGGTGTCGTAATGCATAGCAGAGATAATTCGGTCCAGAACGGTGTAAACCTCAATAAAAACCAAAAACCCTCTACCCGGCTGAAGAGGAACAACAAAGGCGTTGAAGACGTTCCTGTCCGACACCACCTCTGCCAGGAGATCTGAATCCAGCATCAAATCAAAGCAATCAATGGCCTTCTCTTTTGTGCCTTTTCTCTCAAGAATGTGACAGGAGTCCATGTGGAGTGAGCAGGAAGAGAGAGGTCTATGCCAATGCAACGTTCTTCGTAGTTTGGGTATACTGGTTGGAAAATGGACAAAACAGAATGGGGGTAGAGGTGAGGTGGTTCAGGTGTGACATTGGAATTGGGATATTGCCATGGGCAATCCAAGATGAACTATGAAGCTATCTGAAGAACATAATGAAGACGCCAGAAGATTGAGTGCCGGTAGAGGAAGGGAGTGTTAGTTGAGGTAGTATGTTGATTAAGGAGGTATTATACACTACTAAGTTTATAGTAATTTAGACTAGGAATGCATTAAGATACTGATCTGTTGTAATTCTCGTTATGAGGAAGTTAATGCTAGAATTATGATAATATAAATATACATTCTGCCAGTGTCAAAATGTGCCAGGGTGAGAGTTTTAACTTTAAATGAAGGAACCAAGGTGACTAACTAAGAATTGTCATTCTAACCCTCCCGTTGTCCTAGGGTCAAAATGACCCGCCACTGTGTTGAACCAACTTTCTTTAATTTTTATATTTTTTTGATCATTTGTGAGAAGGAGGCAGTGATACTTTCTTTAAAGTCTCACTGCCTCCTTCTGACAAATGATCCCAAAAATATAAAAATTAAAGAAAGTTGGTTCAACACAGTGGCGGGTCATTTTGACCCTAGGACAACGGGAGGGCTAAAGTTGTTTTGGGTAATTCATTTGATTATGATTATAAATTATAGGTGGACTGATTGATCTGAATAAGTTATTAATATTAATGCCTAATGATGTTGACATTGCAATTAATGGATTAGATATTGATATTGATTATTTTGATTGTTATAATACTTGTGATATGGGTGAAAAAGGTTATGTAAGCTAAAGATGTTGACACCATTCTTAACATGTCCTAGATATTATTGTTAAGACAAAGTTGCATATTTTGATGTGTTAGGATACTAACACATATGGGAAATGCTACAACTAAACAAAGGTGGGAAGCAATGTTTACAAAGAAATACACCCAGTTCAGGGAGCTCCAGGAATGTCCATTTGGGAATTCTGAATGTTTGTATGAAGTTGTTCCTGGGGGTTGATGGGCCTGCCATGGTTACAAAGCCCAATAGAAAATGTGGAGGTTAATTTCGAGGAAAACCTTCCAGACTTGTAACCAATACCTGACTGGGCTCTGGGTCCTCATCAGGATGGGTTAAACAATGAGGAATATATATTGGTTTAAATATATGCATATAAAAAGTAACCACATTTGGCAAGGCTAAGAATAAGTAAATGCACCGGCTTACATTCATTTAAAAGTAAATCTTTGTCATTATTGGGACTTTGGAAGTCCCAGAGGGGGGATTATATGGTAATATTTGATGTATCATTAAGGCAAATGTTGGGAAATGTCAGAAGTAAAATATAGTAAACATGATTGACATTCTATAATCTAGATGCATGTTTAAATAAGGAATATAGCCAATACAGTGTGTAAACATGCTTTAATGAATGTATGTATATTATTTTTTAAGAAAGTGTCTGAGCCACGCCACCAATATAATGAGATAAGGGAAAGAGGCCTCATATGGAAAAGCGCCCATGGCCTTTTGGAGTAAATCACATGTGACATCTGGACGTTGAAAGATAAGGGTGGAATGGCACTAAAATAAGTTAATCATTTGCCCTAAGGGGAGTAACTGTATATGCTATGTAAACATGATTATCCATTTGTGTGTGTATAAAAGGGAGCTCTAAGCCAAAGAGAGACAGCCGTTCCATGGAACTGCTCGGCTTTTGTTATTAGATAATAAAAGTCTACTTTTTGGATTCACAGGCTCCAGTTTCTTGAGAGATATTTTTGAGTTGACTACTTTTGAGTCAAATATTTATACGACAGATCATATGCAAATACTCCACTAGACAGAGATCAATTGAGTCAGATTAAACTACATGCATATACTCTTACATTGATCTGAGGCCGGGGATAGCCAATCCAGATTCAAATCCCTTAAAATGTCCAACTCCGAGGACATAAAAGGTAGACTGAGCATTTGACAGACCCCCTCAAGTCGCTGGATGCAGGGGCTGGGGCGAGAACTGGGAGAGCAGTGTTGGCAGAGCTCAGTCTACCCTGTGGACTGAGTGGAGCTACTGCTGCAGGGGATTGGAGTGCTTGCCAATGCTCCATGATGGGTGTGCACATGAGGCCTTGGTGTGGCTGCCATTGGGGGCAGGAGTGTCCCAGGCCTGTCCTGGGGATGGGCGTCGTGAAGGTAACCAAAATTGAGGAGGGTGGTGAGGAGGGCAGTGTGGCCTGCAATGCTCCAAACTCTGCATGGGGCCTCTGACTGAGTACGGCTTGGGCATAGCTCAGTGTATCTGCATGCAGTTCCTGGGAGAGAAGTGGTGGAGGGTGGTGTGGGGGGCAGTGTTGCTGGCTGTTCTCCAGTCTCTGTGAGGCGCCTCCAGAAGCAGGTCTAAAGGAGTGTCTGATTTGTCTCAGGGAGTTGGTGGCTGTTCTGAAGCTCCTGTGGGGTGAGGTGGACTGGCCACCCACAGCAACATCCTTTTAACGTCCTGTTGAAGGTGGGGACTGGTGTACATTGCCGTAAAGACAGTCCAGGCTGAGGGTGTGATGGTGGGCCAGGTGCACGTTGGGCCATAACACACAGTCCTGAGAGAGGCTGGCATTTACCCTCTGGATGGTGGCAGGGTGGAAATCTCTTTGGAGCAAGGTAGATATTACTATCTTCGCAAGGGGGAAAATGGTGAAGGCTATCTCTATCAGTGATGTGGCCACCCTCTCCTGTTGGGCATGCAGGTCATTGGTCCCCGTGTGAGTGATGATATGGCTTGTGGAGCCAAGCTGGTCCACAGTAGCTCTGTCTGTTGTGGGGCACCATAACTTTGATACCTTTTTATTTGGGAAAAGTTTCTCTACTATAATATAAACGTTTGAGTCCATCGTTATTATAATGTCTGGTTTCTCGTCAGATCTATGGAGGATGGCAGGAGTGATGGGAGTAATTACAAGCCATGAGATGGAGATGGAGGGGGTCAGCTGGGTTGGTGCATTGTTTGGTTGGTAGGTTCTGATTCAGCTGTTGGCCTGGTCCTGGGTTTTTGTGGGACTCTTTGTAGAGTGGATGGTGGTGGCTGAGAAATCCCTGCCTTAGCTCCTGTAGCTCCTTTTGCAGGTTGTGCATGTGGCTGGTGTTGACTGTGCTGGACTTTTCCTCTCTAAGTCTGCACACTTCCATCCTCAACATTTTTTCATTGCACACTGCAGCTCCCGTATCTCCTTCCTATGCTGATGCACCAGGCTGATCTCCTCCTCTATAAGATGCTGTGGTACTGCAGGTGTCACGTGTGAGAGAGGCATGCTCAGGGCTCTGTCTGCTGCAGGTGAGGGAGGGAGAGGGACACTGGGGACTACATGCTGGGGCACAGAGGGAGTGGAGGCTGTCCTAGGTAGTGACAGTGGAGTAAGTTCAGCAACAAGTTTTTATTTGGTCGAAGTAGTGGACAAATTGATCCAGACTGGCCTCCGAACTTTGAATCATCACAGTGCCATTATTATCAATGTACAGTTGCCTTATTGTTCTGTTTTATGATATTAAGTTCATTGTGGAGAGCTGTGTGCCAAGCATTACGACCATCATGTTGGTGTTGTGGAGAGCTGTGTGCCAAGCATTAGGACCATCATGTTGGTCTTGTGGAGAGCTGTGTGCCAAGCATTAGGACCATCATGTTGGTCTTGTGGAGAGCTGTGTGCCAACCATTAGGATCATCATGTTGGTCTTGTGGAGAGCTGTGTGGAGCTCTATTTTCTTGTAACTGGATGTGATGACTAGCTTAGAAAGAATGCATTAATGATTAAGCATAAAAGGTTTGTACCGTACTGATATAAATTGTTTCACATAACAAGCTGTGATTCATGTGAGGAGCTGATTTAGGGAGTAGGGGGAGATAAGAACTTGTATTTCTCACAGACACATACACACTGCCTCTTTCTTAAACCATCATACTCAAGGATGTGTACTGCAAAAGTGCTGACTTTCTGGAAAAGTTGCAAAACAACTAGACACCTAGCAACAGTGGAGCGCCAAGGGTCTGGGACCAGCCTGTGTGCCAACGATAGGTTGGGCAAGTCTAAACCACGCTCAGTCTCTACCCTGATAGGCCCAGCAGAGAGCGGGAACTAAAACTGTCAGGGTATTTACGGAATAATTTGTAATGAGGAAGTCAGTTCTCTGTCTGCCCTGCGTGGTGTTTCAGTGAGCCCGTATACGAACCATCATACTTATCATACATACATTTTGCATATAATACATTTAGCTTGGATTGAATATCTCTTGATTATGTTATCTTATTCCAATACCAGATTTGAATTACGCAATTTCTAACAATTGGTGACCTCCGACTGTGATCTGGTAGCGGAACTTCGCTGGAATTCATCCAGCCCATTGGACATCGCTGTCGTCGAACGGTGTGTTTCACAAAGTGCCTGGGCTTCTAAAAACAGGTAAGCAGACACCTATTGTTATGTAACTAAAGTTCTGCACATTGGCTTTATCCAAATTAATATTGTGAAGCACCTGTTTGATGTAAGTGAACTCTATTACGCTATAAATAACGATTATAGAATACTAATTCAATTTTATAGAATACCATGCAAATGTTAGATAATTCTGATGGTTAAACCCATGGGAAATAGAAGCGGCTGTGTGCCCATAGAAGCGGCTGTGTGCCCATAGAAGAGGCTGTGTGCCCAAATAGTAGCGGCTGTGTGCCCATAGAAGAGGCTGTGTGCCCAAATAGAAGCGGCTGTGTGCCCATAGAGGAGGCTGTGTGCCCAAATAGAAGCGGCTGTGTGCCCATAGAAGAGGCTGTGTGCCCAAATAGAAGCGGCTGTGTGCCCATAGAGGAGGCTGTGTGCCCAAATAGAAGCGGCTGTGTGCCCATAGAAGAGGCTGTGTGCCCAAATAGAAGAGGCTGTGTGCCCATAGAAGAGGCTGTGTGCCCAAATAGAAGCGGCTGTGTGCCCATAGAAGAGGCTGTGTGCCCAAATAGAAGCGGCTGTGTGCCCATAGAAGAGGCTGTGTGCCCAAATAGATTGTGTGTCGAGTGTAAGTGTGTCATTAATGACTGTGTGACATATTTGACTGTGTGATAGGATTATGACTGTGTATTGTCAGTGAGTGCGATAACTGTGTACTATTTTTGCTGTGTGATAACTGTATACTACGTTTAACTGTGTAATAACTGTGTATCATTTTTGGCTTTGAATACAAACAATATTTTAAAACAGTAAATAATGAGAATTACAATTAGGAAATAAAGTTTAAATTGTGCAAACGTTAACAAAAGACACCCATAGGAGGTACTTTAAATAGACAGGCAGTGCGACGCTGTGGTCCATATCAGTTCAGGCTAGATATGGCTAGGATCATAACGGGCACTTAAATTTTAGTCGACTCCAGGCTAGGATCACCAGTGGTGAGAACTGGAGGCGTACGGAATAATTGGTTAAAGGTGTGACGCTTTTGACACGTATCAGCAAAGGCTCGGTACGGCTAAGATCAGAGTGTTGTCGTATGCATGAGAGTGTGAATGATAAACCTGTATACCTTGATAGAAAACTAATTGGGAATTAAAGACGTCTGTGGCTGTCCAAACTGTATAATTTGTGAATAACTGTTGGGTTTGTGGTTGCTTAAACCGTATAACCCGTTAATAACAATTGGGAACATAAAGGTAAAGTGATGAATGGCTAGTGTGACTGAACTGAAACGTTTGAGCTGATATGATTGAACTGTGGCGTTTGATGTTTGACATAACATAATACTGGTTTTGAATAGTTGTGTTGAAGCAATTCGGTTTATTATTTGATTTAATGTTTGATGTTCGACATAGCATAATACTGGTTTTAGGTGCTTGGGTTGAGGCTATTTGGTTTATTATTTGATTTAACGTTTGATGTTTGACCCTGCAAAATACTGGTTAAATAATTAGACTGAAATAATTTGGTTTATCGTTGAAATATAAATATGCACCGACTTTAACTAATTAGGTGGGAATAATTTGATTTAAAGAAATAGACTAACGTACTTTAAATAACGGCAGAATATTGGAAATGCTCAAATGAAAAACAGATAAAGCCTGTTCCGACTGGACACAGGAGGGTAGGGGCTGGAGACAGCGAGAGTGTGGCTTTTGAAGAGTCAGGAGAGAAAAGGGGGGTGATTTTGTCACGCTCGTCGAATACAGAGGACCAAGGCGCAGCGTGGAATGCGAACATACTTTTATTTTTAATGATCACACGAACAAAAAACAACAAAACGATACGTGACGTCCTCGGTTCCAAACACAAACCTACACAGGAACAAGATCCCACAAACACTGTGGAAAACAGGCTGCCTAAGTATGGTACCCAATCAGAGACAACAAGCAACAGCTGATTCACGTTGCCTCTAATTGAGAACCACACTGGCCAACCTAGAATACAAAACAACTATAAACAACACACCCTGGCTCAACATAACTGATTCCCAGAGCCAGGGCGTGACAGATTTGTGTCGATTGGTAGTTGGCTGGGAACACCACGGGGCGATTGTTTAAGAGGTGCCTGTGGGTTTCTGACGATATTTACACGTATGAACTTGCTCACCCGAACGTAGACGTACATCATGGGTGAGAAAGTAGAGAATATTTACATTTGCATTTTTGGTAATTTGGCAGACGCTCTTGTCCAGAGCGACTTGCAGGAGCAATTGGGGTTGAGTGCCTTGCTCGAGGGCACATCGGCAGATTTTTCGCCTGGTCGGCTCGGGGATTGGAACCGGCGACCTCTCGGTTGTTGGCGTGGCGCTATTGGTCACTAAACTGCCTGCCGCCCCATATGAGTTTAAGGTTGTGCCGTTGTTTGATCATGTGATACGGTTTAATGGGTAATCGGACCATAACTAATGTGGTTATGGAAGTAATGTATAAATAGTGGAGAGCCAAAAGGGGCTCCATTGAACTATTATGGTTTATTTGGCATTTCGGTTGCATTTCGGTGAAGTCTGTGTGTATGAGTGAATTCAACGGCTGGTGTGGGTGGTGACCGGATGCTACAGAGTGTTTGGTTTGGTGATGTTGAATGGACGAGTTGTAGCGTGATTTGGGGTTAAATAGAAAGACTCACTTATTCAATAGAGAATGGGTGAAGGGAGAGATTGCATTACTTTGTGTTGCTAAATGAGGTGAGAGCTAGTGCGATTTTCATTTGGTGACGTCACTTGCTCTATGAACTGGAAGTATTTACTTAGAAAGCATCGCGGAATGTGCGGGGTGACTGGCGATGTATGGAGAGGGTCCCTGGTTCGAACACAGGTAGGGACAGTGGGTAAAGCTTTCGCATTGGGGCTATAGACCTAGATTATTACGTGGATTGAGAAATGTGGAAGGTTGAATTAGATGGCTTGAGTGGAAGTGTTCTAGAAGGGTCTGAGGATGTGTTGCAAGGTCCCCTTGCGCCTTCCCGGTTGTGTAGGAAGGAGCAAGGGGAGGGGTGAGAGTTCAAATGATAGGAATATCATTATCAACGATAGCAAGTATTTGTTGTCTGAATGCTTGACTGGAAGACAGTGCTTTGATAAATTCTAATTGTTATTACTTTATTCGATAGGTTGCTTAACACCAGTGGTGTATACAAATAGTTGGTAAATTTTAGAACGATAATTTATTTTCGTTAATGGGAACAGGGGATGCAAGTGGCATTGGCTGTTGTGCTGGGGGAATAGTGCCAGCCTGTGGTGGGTTCTGGATTTGTTATAAACAAACTTATATTTTAAACTAAAGTGATGGAATAGGCTACAATTATAACATTATCAGAAAAAAGGCACAATTTAATGTGAAATAGTTATTACAATTATTATTAATAGTTATTACAGTTATTATCATTGATCCAGTAATGATAGAAGGATAGTAGAGGAAATGCAAGGGATTAAATCTCATTTAGGGAAAGAAGAAGAGTATGAAATATTAGGGAGAAAATACCATTAACTGAGGGAACATTTGATGTAACCGTGATTGTATTGGCTAAAAACTGAAATATTATATTTACAGGGGGGACAGGAACAATAGAAGGGGAGACAGATTTTCCTAGGGGGTTGATCAAATAATTGATAATGGATCATTTGAGATGAGATCACATGTAGCAGAGTTAGGGTAATCAATTAAATAATCATTGTATACTCGAGGAATTTTGAGTGGTTTTATGGATTAGTTATGAGGAATTAGATTGATACAAACAATTATTGATGGGTTAAGACTGGGGATATCTGTTTCATGTTTTGTGTGTACTACCATCTTTAGATTATAACCAGGAGTAATATAATTAGCTCATCTCATTGGAATGTTGCCCAGGGCTAGGGGGAGCAGTAGTGAAGTTAGGCAGTATTTAGGTCATAAAAGTGAGATACCAAATTAAGTGGGGCCTGGCTATTTGTGGTTGTTGTTTTTCAAATTGGGTTTTTCAAACAAAAAAACAACACACCTAGTATGATGTTTATAAAGCCTTGTTGTTTCAATTTTTTGTTTCAATTTCTTTCAGCAGGTCAAAGGTGATAGGTCTTAGAGGAGCATGCACAGTGAATTTTATGGAGTTTTTTAGGTTTTGGCTGAGTTTGGGGTATATATGATTTCTTATGAGAATGAATGTCATGAGGACTTAATGAACATTTCGGATAACTAACATTTATGAAATATTTAGAATAATGGTCATGTTTAGTATACTATGGGATTAAACAGTACGTTGAATAATTTCAATGCCCTCTGAACTCTGTTTTAACTTTCTGGTGTTAATTAATTATCCACACTAGTAAATTCTAAAGGCATGAGAGGAGGACTTTAAGATTGTTTATTTTACCAAGTTGAGGGTAATTTATAATACTGTGAAAAGTGTGAAGAAGATTATAATTTGGTAATAATATATATGATTTGAACCATAAAATAACAGAAGAGAGAGTGGAGGGATGGCAATTGGATAATGAATTACCAATATTACCTAAGTGATTGTTTAGGTAGGTGGTAATATTGACACATGGGCAAATCATGTGTCAAAAGGGGGATGGTATGGTAGGAGATGGTAGGATTAAATAATAAATATATACGAAGGAGAGGACAAAATACAGCTGAACATGTATGTGTGAAGATAGTTTATTAACCACACCTGTATGTCAGAGGTTTTGTGCCCCACAGGTTAACTAAAGGAGAAGGTGACCCACTCTATCTAACCAGGAGACTGGTGAGCATCCAGTCCCTAAAGAAGAAAAACTGGAAGCAGGCCTGTTGGGAAGGGCCCTACCAAGTCCTATTGGTCACTGCCTTTGCCAGCAGAATAGCTGAGAGATCTATCTGGGTGCATGTCACACACTGCAAAAAGGTAAACCCAGCTACACCTGACGAACAAACACAGAGTTAGGAGAAAGAACCGATCACCACTAGGGCTCAGGGGTTGGCTCCTTAACGAAGATTCCCTTACCCTGCCTGATCATCCCTGTGTGAGTTCGATAGAAAGTAAAGCAATTGGTTGGCCTCCGGCGTCTGACATGTTCTCTGGGCGAGGGTGGGGATTCACAGGTCTCCTGACAGTAGGTAGCTGTCTGATTGTGGGGGCCATATTCCTAACACACTCAAACCCTCCTGATCAGCCAGAAGTAGTAGTTAACCTAACACAAGTTGATAAAATAATACCTGAGCACAGTCTACGAAGGCATAGGAGACAGCTAGACGTAGGGAAAGGGGAAGTACAAGGGACTTTAGGGAAGGACATCACCTTTTGAGGTCTTTGCGGACCAGTTGGGGACTACTGGCTGGTAGTATCGTAAAGGATGGGAGATATATATGTATGTCACCATGTACATCCTGGGACTATGTAGTTGCTCATACCGAGCGGGGGGGGGGATATGTCAATCTCCATACACAGTTTAAGGACAGGTGTAGTATTGTGAAAGTAGGGAATTACCAGAAATGGCAGTGCGACCCATATAAGGGTAGGTACTGTCTGAAAGTCTGAATTACGCTAAAACAGGTTACAGACCTGACAAGTGAGATATCCTCTTCAACTGGGGCACCCTATAGAGTAAACCTCTCTGAGGGAGGTAGTGAGACCGGGGCTGTGGTGAAGATAGTGCAAACTATAGACCTGAAGGAAGTAGTACAGGTGGAGACGGGGTATAGAAATCTTAACCTGTGGTTGGAATGGATTCAGTATACGGCAAGAACTATGTCTAAAGAGGACTGTTATGCCTGTGGGACAGCCAAACCAAGGTTAACAACTACTCCGTGCCCCTTGACAGACTTTAACTCTCTGTCAGGTTTATCCTCCATGATGAAATTGTTCAAGCCACCTGGGAATGTGGTGAAGGAGTCTTGTAGTAACTTGCACTATCTGTATCCCCCGATAACAAAGTCACCCCGACCTAGGTTGCCTCCGTTTGAAGTCTCAGGGGATTCTTATTGTTTTTCTAGGACTAGTAAGATAGGATACAGGGTAGGACATCTTAGCTCCTGCTCCCACACAGAGAATGTCACTTTGTTGCAGCCAGAGGATTTTAGGAACAAAACCAGGCCCGTGCTGACATCTGATGGTTGTGTGGTGATAACAGATTGTGAACTCACCTACATACGCAAACAATCAAACGAGTCAGAGACTGGTGAGTTGTCACGTAAAAAGTGGGACCTCCTCCCGGGATCCTTTGATGAAAGGATATATATTGATGGGATAGGAGTACCTCGAGGGGTTCCAGAAGAATTCAAAGCTAGGAATCAGATCGCAGCTGGGTTTGAATCAAGTCTTTTCTGGTGGTCAACAATTAATAAAAACGCAGATTGGATAAATTATATTTACTATAACCAGCAAAGATTTATAAACCACACTCGTGATGCAATAAAGGGATTAGCTGAGCAGACAGCGGCAACTAGCTTAATGGCATGGCAGAATATAATAGCTTTAGATATGCTTTTGGCTGAGCGGGGCGGAGTTTGTGTTCTGTTTGGATCTATGTGCTGTACTTTCATCTCCAACAATATAGCACCGGACGGGTCCGTGACCAAAGCGCTTCAGGGACGCACCACACTGGCGAACGAACTGGCTGAGAACTCTGGTATTGATAGCTCCCTAAACGGTTGGTTTGATAACATATTTGGTAAATGGAAAACTATTGTTGTAACTATTCTGGGTGAAGTTATAGCTTCTATGGGTATACTTGTTCTTTATGGATGTTGTCTTATTCCCTGTGTCTGAGGGTTGGTGAGAAAGGAGATGGAGAAGGCGGTTTCCCAACAGATGGTGAGATACGGCCCAATCCCGGACTCCGACCTAAGTAATGAAGGATATGACCTACCAGGCTTGGTGGAGTGACACCCTAGAGGGTGTCTAAAGGGGGCCAAAATGTACTTCCTTTTTGTGTTTTATGCTTTATTAATCAAGTTAACCATTGTGAATGTTTGTCTTTCCTTATGTGAAGGTAAAGGATTCCTGGGTGGCTGGTAGCCAACTCAGTACATGTTAGGTGTAGGGAAGGAACAGAGGGATTTTATTTTTTATATATTTACATTTTTATCATTTCTACTATATACGTGTATATGTGTTGATTTGTAATCACTTGCATTTAATTGGAGTGACACCATAAATGGTGTCAAAAGGGGGACTTCTAAAATGTTTGACATCTCGTATTTTGATTTGGGTTCACACCCAGTGGGTGTGAAAAGGGGGATTGTGGGGATCTATTTTCTTGTAACTGGATGTGATGACTAGCTTAGAAAGAATGCATTACTGATTAAGCATAAAAGGTTTGTACTCTACTGATATAAATTGTTTCACATAACAAGCTGTGATTCATGTGAGGAGCTGATTTAGGGAGTAGGGGGAGATAAGAACTTGTATTTCTCACAGACACATACACACTGCCTCTTTCTTAAACCATCATACTCAAGGACGTGTACTGCAAAAGTGCTTACTTTCTGGATAGACTTGCGCCAACGATAGGTTGGGCAAGTCTAAACCACGCTCAGTCTCTACCCTGATAGGCCCAGCAGAGAGCGGGAACTAAAACTGTCAGGGTATTTACGGAATAATTTGTAATGAGGAAGTCAGTTCTCTGTCTGCCCTGCGTGGTGAGCCCGTATACGAACCATCATACTTATCATATATACATTTTGCATATAATACATTTAGCTTGGATTGAATATCTCTTGATTATGTTCTCTTATTCCAATACCAGATTTGAATTACGCAATTTCTAACAGCTGTGTGCCAAGCTTTAGGGCCATCATGTTGGTCTTGTGGAGAGCTGTGTGCCAAGCATTAGGATCATCTGTGTCGAACAGAAGGTCTCCTTTTATATCCTTGTTAGCTTTTAGGATGAAGTCTGCCCTTAGAGTCTCTGGGGATTCTCTTAGCTATTTCTTTTTTCCTGACTCAATTGTAACATTTTCAGGATATGTGAAGGCAAGGTCTCTGAAACAATGATTAGAGAATGTATCCATCTTCATCTCCACGGTGACCTCTTTAAACAATGCACTCTGCTCTATAATGATGTGCATGTGCCTCTTGATGAAAGCACTTATTTAAATAATGCACCTAGAGATACAATGCATGAATAATACAAATAAAATCTAATTGTATTTGTCACATGCCGAATATAACAGTTTTAGACCTTACCGTGAAATGCTTACTTACAAGCCCTTAACCAACAATGCAGTTCAAGAAATAGAGTTAAGAAAATATTTATTAAATAAACTAAACTAAAACATTTAATAAAAAGTAACACAATAAAATAACAATAACGAGGCTATATACAGGGCATAGTGGTACCGAGAAAATGTGCGGGGGTACAGGTTAGTTGAGGTAATTTGTACATGTAGGTTGGGGTAAAGTGACTATGCACAGATAATAAACATCTAGTAGCATCAGTGTAAAAACAAAGTGGGGGGGGAAGGGGGTGTCAATGTAAATAGTCCGGGTGGCCATTTCGTTAATTGTTCAACATTCTTATGGCTTGGCTTTAAAAGCTGTTAAGGAGCCTTTTGGACCTAGACTTGGCGCTCTGGTACCGCTTGCCGTGCGATAGCAGAGATAACTGTCTATGACTTGCGTTACTGGAGTCTTTGACAATTATTTGGGCCTTCCTCTGACACCGCATAGTATATAGGTCCTGGATGGCGGGAAGCTTGGCCCCAGTGATATACTGGGCCATACGCACTACTCTCTCTAGCGCCTTACGGTCGGATGCCGAGCAGTTGCCATATCAGGCGGTGATGCAACCGGTCAGGATGCGCTCGATGGTGCAGCTGTATAACTTTTTGAGGATCTGGGGACCCTTGCCAGTTTCCTGAGGGGTAAAAGGTGTTGTTGTGCCCTCTTCACGACTGTCTTGGTGCGTTTGGACCATGATAGTTTGTTGGTGATGTGGACACCAAGGAACTTGACACTCTCGACCCACTCCACTACAGCCCTGTCGATGTTAATGGGAGCTTGTTCGGCCCTCCTTTTCCTGTAGTCCACGATCAGTTCCTTTGTCTTGCTTACATTGAGGGAGAGTTTGTTCACCTGGCACCACACTGCCAGGTCTCTGACCTCCTCCCTATAGGCTGTCTCATTGTTCTCGGTGATCAGGCCTACCACTGTTGTGTCGTCAGCAAACGTAATATTGGTGTTGGAGTCGTGCTTGGCCACGAGTCGTGGGTGAACGGGGAGTACAGGAGGGGACTAAGCACACACCCCTGAGGGGTCCCTGTGTTGAGGATCAGCGTGGCAGATGTGTTGTTGTCTACCCTTACCACCTGGGGGAGGCTCGTCAGGAAGTCCAGGATCCAGTTGCAGAGGGAGGTGTTCAATCCCAGGGTCCTTATCTTAGTGACGAGCTTTGAGGGCACTATGGTGTTGAACGCTGAACTGTATTCAATGAACCGCATTCTCACATAGGTGTTCCTTTTGTCCAGGTGGGAAAGGGCATTCATTTACTATTTATATTTGACTACTTTTACTTCACTACATTCCTAAAGAAAATGATGTTGTTTTTACTCCATATGTTTTCCCTGACACCCAAAAATACTAGTTACATTTCGAATGCTTAGCAGGACAGGAAAATTGTCTAATTCACACACTTATCAAGAGAACATCCCTGGTCATCTCTACTGCCTCTGATCTAGCAGACTCATTAAACACATGCTTTGTTTGTAAATGATGTCTGAGTGTTGGAGTATGCCCCTGGCTATCCGTAACAGAGAAAAGAAAAGAAAATGGGGCCTCGACCTTCGCCTCTTCCGAATCCATGCTGGAGTTGCAGCGATGGGACAAGACTGTTAACTACGGTTATGATGTCTTTTCATGGTGGTGTGGGAACAAGGTTAAATTGGTTAGAGAGGTGGCTCGTGGTGCCACAGAGTCTGGATTCTGGTATGTCGGGGGAGCTTGATGGTGTTTATCTTAGAATGATTGATAACAATGAATACAGACTTGGGGTACAGGGCAATAGCGTCAAAGAAGGGTGTGCCCACTGATGGTTACCATATGTTGTTGAGGAAACGTGTAACTGAAAGTATATAAACTGAGAGGTTTTCTTTGTTCAGTGAGTTCGACTGGCAAGAGGCGAAGCACGTGCCTTTTTGTTAGACGAACCACGGCACCGTTGATATTAAATATTTGTTTGAACTCTCCATCTAAGTGTTAAATATCTTCTTGCATCATGAATTACTTGATACCCTAGAAACTCATCATAACAACTACCAATTGGATATCACGAAATTGGGGAGAAAAAGGGGGGTAATAAAAAAAATATATATATATACAGTGGGGGAAAAAAGTATTTAGTCAGCCACCAATTGTGCAAGTTCTCCCACTTAAAAAGATTAGAGAGGCCTGTAATTTTCATCATAGGTACACGTCAACTATGACAGACAAAATGAGGAAAAAAATTCCAGAAAATCACATTGTAGGATTTTTTATGAATTTATTTGCAAATTATGGTGGAAAATAAGTATTTGGTCAATAACAAAAGTTTCTCAATACATTGTTCTATACCCTTTGTTGGCAATGACACAGGTCAAACG
The DNA here is from genome assembly GCF_020615455.1 of Coregonus clupeaformis. NCBI lineage: Eukaryota > Metazoa > Chordata > Actinopteri > Salmoniformes > Salmonidae > Coregonus > Coregonus clupeaformis. Next base: position 113,608 of record NW_025534050.1, read on the forward strand.
TTTTCTGTAAGTCTTCACAAGGTTTTCACACGCTGTTGCTGGTATTTTGGCCCATTCCTCCATGCAGATCTCCTCTAGAGCAGTGATGTTTTGGGGCTGTCGCTGGGCAACACGGACTTTCAACTCCCCTCCAAAGATTTTCTATGGGGTTGAGATCTGGAGACTGGCTAGGCCACTCCAGGACCTTGAAATGCTTCTTACGAAGCCACTCCTTCGTTGCCTGGGCGGTGTGTTTGGGATCATTGTCATGCTGAAAGACCCAGCCACGTTTCATCTTCAATGCCCTTGCTGATGGAAGGAGGTTTTCACTCAAAATCTCACGATACATGGCCCCATTCATTCTTTCCTTTACACGGATCAGTCGTCCTGGTCCCTTTTCAGAAAAACAGCCCCAAAGCATGATGTTTCCACCCCCATGCTTCACAGTAGGTATGGTGTTCTTTGGATGCAACTCAGCATTCTTTGTCCTCCAAACACGACGAGTTGAGTTTTTACCAAAAAGTTATATTTTGGTTTCATCTGACCATATGACATTCTCCCAACCCTCTTCTGGATCATCCAAATGCACTCTAGCAAACGTCAGACGGGCCTGGACATGTACTGGCTTAAGCAGGGGGACACGTCTGTCACTGCAGGATTTGAGTCCCTGGCGGCGTAGTGTGTTACTGATGGTAGGCTTTGTTACTTTGGTCCCAGCTCTCTGCAGGTCATTCACTAGGTCCCCCCGCGTGGTTCTGGGATTTTTGCTCACCGTTCTTGTGATCATTTTGACCCCACGGGGTGAGATCTTGCGTGGAGCCCCAGATCGAGGGAGATTATCAGTGGTCTTGTATGTCTTCCATTTCCTAATAATTGCTCCCACAGTTGATTTCTTCAAACCAAGCTGCTTACTTATTGCAGATTCAGTCTTCCCAGCCTGGTGCAGGTCTACAATTTTGTTTCTGGTGTCCTTTGACAGCTCTTTGGTCTTGGCCATAGTGGAGTTTGGAGTGTGACTGTTTGAGGTTGTGGACAGGTGTCTTTTATACTGATAACAAGTTCAAACAGGTGCCATTAATACAGGTAACGAGTGGAGGACAGAGGAGCCTCTTAAAAAATAAGTTACAAGGTCTGTGAGAGCCAGAAATCTTGCTTGTTTGTAGGTGACCAAATACTTATTTTCCACCATAATTTGCAAATAAATTCATTAAAAATCCTACAATTTGATTTTCTAGAATTTTTTTTCTCAGTTTGTCTGTCATAGTTGACGTGTACCTATGATGAAAATTACAGGCCTCTCATCTTTTTAAGTGGGAGAACTTGCACAATTGGTGGCTGACTAAATACTTGTTTTCCCCACTGTATTTGGTGTAATGATATTCTATGTACAATACTTCCTATGGTCACCAGGACAGAGCTAGCCCGTCGCCCTCCACCCTGCCAGAGTTCCCTGGTCACAACTCTCCTGGTAGAGCCTTACTGCTGGGTCTGAAGAGGGTGTCTGTGCGGCTGGTCGACTGCAGGAAAACACCAGGGCAGAGTGGAACTGTAAGAGAAGGACACGAGGAGGAGGGAGATGGAGATTTGATTTCATCAAGTAAGAACAATGTTGTATGTGAATTAGACTACAATCTGATTCTGAAACTTCTGTTAATTGATTGATAAACAATATACACTCAGTGGCCAGTTTATTAGGTACATCCATCTAGTACCAGATTGGACCCGCCTTTGCCTCCAGAACAGCCTGAATTCTTCGGGACATGGATTCTACAAAATGTCGGGAAAATGCTGATGCAATGGCATCACGCAGTTACTGCAGATTGGACGGTGACACATTCATGCTGCCAACAGCCGTTTCATCTCATCTCAAACATACTCTATTGGGTTTGGTCAGCAACAATGTTCAGACAGGCTGTGGCGTTAAATCGTTGCTCAATTGTTATCAAGGGACCTAACGTGTGCCAGGAAAACATTCCCCACACCAGTACACCACCGCCACAAGCCTGTACTGTTGACACCAGGCTGGATGGGTCCATGGGCTCATGCTCGGTATGCCAAATCCTGACTGCCATCAGCATGACGCAACATAAACCGAGATTTGTCAGACCAGGTAATGTTTTCCTATTCTCAATTGTCCAGTGTTGATCGCATGCCCACTGGAGCCACTTTTTGTTTTTAGCTAATAGGAGTGGAACCCGGTGTGGTTGTCTGCTGCAATAGCCCATCCGTGGCGAGTATCGACTAGTTATGCGTTCCGAGATGCCGTTCTGCACACCACTGTTGTACTGCACTGTTATTTATGGCCCGCCTGTTAGCTGGCACGATTCTTGCCATTCTCCTTCGACCTCTCTTATCAATGAGCTGTTTTCACCCACAGGACTGCCGCTGACGTTGTCTTTTGTTTGTCACTGGTTTTGCCTATTCTAACGTTGAATCAAAAAGTAACTGAATGCTTCAATACCGGTCTGCCTGCTTTATGTAGCAAGCCACAGCCACGTGGCTCACTGTCTGTAGTTGTACCTAATAAACTGGTCACTGAGTGATGATGATTTGTTTATGGACCCATATTTCATAAACCTAGTTATTCAATGTCTTTGTTTCTCAGGGGACACACCTAAATGTGGGTGGGAGGGGCTCATCATCTGCGGAACTTCAACCACATGTTGCAGATGAGGCAGAGAAGAGTTTCTCCAGATCAGAACACTTCAAGAAACACCAGTGTACCTATTATAAAAATTACAGACCTCTACATGCTTTGTAAGTAGGAAAACCTGCAAAATCGGCAGTGTATCAAATTCTTGTTCTCCCCACTGTATCTATCATCCTTGGGAGCAATTTCCAAACGCCTGAAGGTACCACGTTCTCTGTACAAACAATAGTATCCAAGTATATAAACCATGGGACCACGCAGCCGTCATACCGCTCAGGAAGGAGACGTGTTCGGTCTCCTAGAGATGAACGTACTTTGGTGCGAAAAGTGCAAATCAATCCCAGAACAACAGCAGTAAAGATGCTGGAGGAAACAGGTACAAAAGGATCTATATCCACAGTAAAACGAGTCCTACAGTGGGGAAAAAAAGTATTTACTCAGCCACCAATTGTGCAAGTTCTCCCACTTAAAAAGATGAGAGAGGCCTGTAATTTTCATCATAGGTACACGTCAACTATGACAGACAAATTGAGGAGAAAAAATCCAGAAAATCACATTGTAGGATTTTTAATGAATTTATTTGCAAATTATGGTGGAAAATAAGTATTTGGTCACCTACAAACAAGCAAGATTTCTGGCTCTCACCGACCTGTAACTTCTTCTTTAAGAGGCTCCTCTGTCCTCCACTCGTTACCTGTATTAATGGCACCTGTTTGAACTTGTTATCAGTATAAAAGACACCTGTCCACAACCTCAAACAGTCACACTCCAAACTCCACTATGGCCAAGACCAAAGAGCTGTCAAAGGACACCAGAAACAAAATTGTAGACCTGCACCAGGCTGGGAAGACTGAATCAGCAATAGGTAAGCAGCTTGGTTTGAAGAAATCAACTGTGGGAGCAATTATTAGGAAATGGAAGACATACAAGACAACTGATAATCTCCCTCGATCTGGGGCTCCACGCAAGATCTCACCCCGTGGGGTCAAAATGATCACAAGAACGGTGAGCAAAAATCCCAGAACCACATGGGGGGACCTAGTGAATGACCTGCAGAGAGCTGGGACCAAAGTAACAAAGCCTACCATCAGTAACACACTACGCCGCCAGGGACTCAAATCCTGCAGTGCCAGACGTGTCCCCCTGCTTAATATGCTCGTATAGCTCGACATTGACATGATTGGTTGACGGTAAGTGGGGGCGGTACTTCCTGTATAAACACAAATTCCCATCCTTGACTACTTCCTATACAACGAAGCCAACAAGCTATCGGCCAATAGCTTTAACATCACATGTATGTAAGATTATGGAACATATGATTATGGAGAGGCTAACTTACTTCCTGGAGAGCAGAGGGCTAGTATCGCCACATCAGAGTGGGTTCAGAAGGGGTAGGGGAACTATGGATCCAGTCCTCTGCTGAGAAGCAGAGGTCAGGAAGGCTCAGGTGAACAAGGAGACTGTTGTAGCTGTCTTTTTTTATGTGGAGAAGGCGTCTGATATGATGTGGAAGGAGGGATTGTTAATCAAGCTTGATATTATGGGGGTAGGAGGAAGAACGTACAACTGGATAAAGGATTTCCTGTTTGGAAGGGCTATCCAGGTGAGGGTGGGGATTTTGTGGCCATTTACACAGATGGTTCAAAAGATCCAAGGACAGGATGTACTGGGTCAGCATTTGTAGTGCAGGAATGTGGGGTGGAAGTCAGGAAACGTATTACAGATCATCTGGCTGTATATACGGCAGAGCTGATGGCCATACTGTTGGCCTTGCAGTGGGTGGAGGAAGTCAAACAAGACAGAGTAGTTATTTGCTCTGATTCATGTGCAGTGGTAATGAGTCTCCAGTCATTTAGCTCACGTAGCAGACAAGACCTGCTTTATGAGGTGCTCCAAACCCATGGCACGATTAAACAGATGGGTATACAGATACGATTTTTCTTGGGTCCCAGCCCATGTGGGGGTGGAAGGGAACGAGGCAGTAGATGAACTGGCTAAACAAGCACTTAGTAGTGGGGATGTTGATGTTTCAATCAGCAAGGCAGAGGCACAAAGACTGATATATACAGTGATGGTGCAGAGATGGCAGAAGCAGTGGAATAGAGATATACTAAGGGAAGGCATTTATTTCAAGTACAGAGGAAAGTCGGGGAGGACGACAGGAAGGGACAGAAGAGAGGAGGCTATTTTTACAAGATTAAGGGGGAGACACAGCCAGTTGAATAAGACATTAAATGTGATAGGAAAGTGTGATTATTGTCAGGAAACAGAGACCGTGGAGCATGTTTTGCTGCAGTTTGGGCAGTATCAGGGGGAAAGAGAGGATGAGATCTAGTATGAGGGAGAAGGGTATACAGGAAATCAGTTTAGAGTATATTGAGTAGAACGTCATTAGATATAGTCTCAAATATTTAATATTTTTTAAGAGTAACAGGGCTGGCAGGCAGACTTTAGTTTCTCCCTGTCTCTGGCCCACAGTCCTGTACAGTAGGTGGCGGTAATGCACCATAACGTTGGATGAAAACTGCCGATAAACCCCACTGAAGAAGAAGACTACCTCCTTCCAGCAGTGTGTAGCAGGGAGATTCCTAGATGTGAGAAGTGTGCAGGAGGACCTGGGACAAAGGAATGTGTAGTATTGATGGAAAAAGTTGTGTGTGTAAACGGTAGGGGTACCCATGGTGATGGAGATCAGAGGTGTCCGGTGAGAGAAAGACAGGTTGCGGTTGCCAGGATCAGAGTAGTGCAGAAGGTGTCGTATGCTGAGGCAGTGGAGAGAGTAGTAGAGGAAGATGGGTCCAGGGTGAGGGTCTGAGAGGATCCATGTGATTAGGCAGAGGTCAACAGAGCGTGATAGGAATAACATGCCATGGTTGTCAACTGACCAGCAGGAATAGAACGTAAATCACTGTGGATAGATGTTGTGGTGGCAGCTGCAGAGAAGTACTTGGGTTTACATTATTTTACTGCAGAGTTACAAGGTGTTTTGAACAATAATATCCGTCCTCTCAGGCTGCTGGCCTGGTGTAGGATCAGATGGCCAAAGTAGTGGAATAATGATGAGGTTTTAATGGGTTTAGGGTTAGTTGGTTTTCCCTCACTAACTTTAAGCATCAGTTGTCAGAGTGGCTTACCGATCACTGCACCTGTACACAGCCAATCTGTAATTAGCCCACCCAACTACCTCATCCCCATATTGTTATTTATTTTGCTTATTTGCACCCCATTATCTCTATTTGCACATCAACACATCGATTTTTCTATTGTGTTATTGACTGAACGTTTTGTTTATCCCATATGTAACTGTGTTGTTGTTGTTTTTATCGCACTGCTTTGCTTTATCTTGGCCAGGTCGCAGTTGTAAATGAGAAGTTGTTCTCAACTGGCTTACCTGATTTAATAAAGGTGAAATAAAAATAAATGAAAAAATGAATTAATACTACAGAATAGTAGGCAGACACACAGCCACTTCACTAGGTGGCGGCATGCACCTATAACAATTGTTTGCGGATCGCCATAATAACAAAGAAGAAGAAGCCCTGCTCTATTCCGTGAAGCGGAAGAAGTATACAGCCACTGACTACTGCGGAGGTTGCATTGCTTTAAATGCCTCATGGCCACTGCAGAGGTCTGATTGAACGTATATCGGGTTTTACTGCTTCGCTGCACAGATAGCGCTGCTGTAATCAGTCTGGTATTTTATAGGCTACCCTTACTGGGCCTCAGTAAATTATTACTATCTGGACTCTCGACGAGGATGTTGTTCCAAGTGGCTCTCGGGTAGAGGTAGACGATAACAGATATCAGGATTCTTGGTGAATAGGGTGTTGAACGTTTCATTGACTCTAATATATCAGGTAAAATCTTACCCAGGATCTTTCTGAAGTACGATTAGCCTACATTAGACGTTTATTTGTCACAACTGAAATCGAGTTTCGATATTTAAAAGGACGTTTGATTGTTCTGGTCTAGTTGTGACAAAGAAAGTAACTAGCGTAGGCTAGCTACAGATTTACTCTTGAGGTTTTTTTATTTGAAGAAACGCTGAAGAAAGAATAGCTTCCACGATGGATCAGGTAAGTTTGGTTTACTTTTCTTAACAGTATGCCTACTGTGGTGTATAACATGTCTAGGCCTAGTTTTCATCATCTGGTGGTAATAAACAGTATATTTTGTCCTTCAGCAAAGTAGCCTACTAGCCTATCGCACACAGATTGATACAAGGCAATGCGCAACGAGCAGCTAAAGTCAGAACCATGGAGAAATAGTGAGTCCAAGCCTACACCTTGCAGTAGGGGTGTTGGTAAAATGACCAGGGAAGCCAATCCAGAAAATTAGCCATTTTACAACCTATTTGTTGTGATAATTGCGTTGTTTGTTCTATAACCTGCTAGTTCATATGCCTTGAGACAGCCGAGACAAGAAGACAGTGGCAGAATAAATTCAACCACACCTTTTTTCAATCATAAAACCAGAGAGGAACATCTGTCTGGTTGAGTATATAAAACATGTTGCATGTAACAAACAGTTACGTGACCTACAGAATGGTCAAGCAAGTTAATGTTTTCGGGCCTACTAAACAACTTGATTTAGAGTTACTGTAAGTAGCAAAGAAAATAATACTAATAATATGCCATTTAGCAGACGCTTTTATCCAAAGCGACTTACAGTCATGTGTGCATACATTTTTACGTATGGGAAAACAGGCGCTGCCTCCACTATTCAAGCACCATTTCAACTTCATCATCATCTAATCACCTATGCTTAGTCTACAACAGTGACAACTAAAATATACTAAAAACCAGGGGTGCAACTTTCACTGGGGACGGGGTGGACATGTGCCCCGAACTTTCTTAAATTGCATCACCCCCCCCCAGTTTTATCATTGGAATGAGATACAAAACGAGGCAACGGTGTGCTTTAGGACCATGCAGACGCCTTCGAGCGGTCGGGTAGGCTGTTTGGAGTGTTTATCCGACTGGAATAAACAATTCAATAATTAAGTCCCAATTCTAAAACCAAAGTTGCGCCCCTGCCAAAAACGATTTAGTCTGATCAACCTAAGCTAAATATGTGTATCCATGGTACTGATTTCTGTGTGCGTGCAAGTAGAAAAATAACATGTTGACTCACCCAACTTGTAGAGAAATGTAAATTCCGTCCTCCTCTGTCATACAGTACACGCTTTTTTTGTTTTTTTTGGCCTAGGCTACCTGGCTAAGATGCTTGCACGCTAGCCTAGTGTTATGATGATTTGTGATACAAGATTCATGAATGTATGGAGAAATCATAAGCTGTATGTGGACAGAGAACAAGGATAAGCCATGTGTTATGTCGGTCACAAGGGAGTACTAGAAGGTCAGTGTGCCAAGATAGATTGGGGGGCCACTGTTGCTAATCTTAGGATTGGTGCGTGATGGATTGGCCTGGCTAGGGTGCCACCCGACAACAAGGAGAGGAATGATATGTAGGAAGTGAGTGGCAGTTAGTAATAGTTAGCAACTGGGTACGATAAAAGTTGGTTGGAAGGGCATTATATAAGTTGAAAGATGTGGTAAGGAAGTCAGTCATATGATGAGGCAAAGCATATTCCTCTTATTATGTGATCCAGTACTGAAATAAATGTAAATCAAACTTCCATCTGTGTCAACTGCTCTCTTACATCCTGAACTTCTCAATACCAGAAACTCATCATAACACCTAGTAACTTCCATTCATGGCCAACGATGCACCAGGCCAGCTAGTTAATGGCCCCTTTTCAAATTATTACTCTTTTTGAGAAGTAACTGTGAGATGCTCATCCCCCCCCCAAAAAAATGTGGACAATTATTATTTTATATTTTGTTTTAGATTCCATTATATTCTATTCTTTAGTGTTCAGTATTTTCTGCGACTACTTCGCTAAAAGTATTGCGTCTGATTAAAACGGCACTATAGTTTCAATAAAGTGACCATTTGAATAAGTTTGTAGGTGCAACAGTTTTTATTTCTGTCCATTTAAGAACCAACAATGTGCTACCTTTTTGTAGCATTTCTGACAATGCTAACTTAATTTCAGCCAAATCTGAGTTCTATCTAACCTGGTCAGCAACTTGGATGCTTGGCAACAATACAACTGCTCTTAGCTAACGTTAGCTTGCTTGTCCAATGTCCAGCAGCTAGCCTCTTTAGCTAGCTAACACCAGTCAGCTGAAAGTAGCTAGCTAGCTAACAAACAGGCAAAGAATGGTAGCTAGCTGTAATTGTTCATGGAAGTTTTGTTAAACAAGTAACTTCAGCCATTAGCTAGCTAGCTAGTTAGAACCAGACAACATCGACACAGAAGCTAGCTAATGATAGCTAGTTCACGTCCAAATGCCAGTCGTACATTTTTGTTCAAAACATAGCTACATCAGTTCAAAACCAAATTGTCATGCTGCTACCTTACAATGCATGCAATGCAATGGACTTTTGCAACACTAGCTAGCTATCTACTCCATAGAACAAGTTATGCTAAGAGCTAGCTACAGTTGAAGTCGGAAGTTTACATACACCTTAGCCAAATACATTTAAACTCAGTTTTTCACAATTCCTGACATTTAATCCTAGTAAAAATTCCCTGTTTTAGGTCAGTTAGGATCACCACTTTATTTTAAAGTGTGGTCGCCTGCTTCAATAGCCCATCAGTGACGAGGATCGACGAGTTGTATGTTCCAAGATGCCGCTCTGTTCACCACGGTTGTACTGCGCAGTTTGTGGCCCGCCTGTTAGCTTGCACGATTCTTGCCATTCTCCTTCGACCTCTCTCGTCAATGAGCTGTTTTCACCAACAGGACTGCCGTTGACTGAATGTTTTTTTTTTTTTGCTGCACCATTCTTGGTAAAACCCTAGACACTGTCGTGCGTGAAAAGTCTAGGAGGGCCGCCGTTTCTGAGATACTGGATCCGGCGCACCTGGCACGGACAATCATACCACGCTCAGCCGCTTGGGTCACTCGACTCACTGTATGTAGGAGCGGTCTATTTTCATGGAGGTAGTGTACCTAATAAACTGTCCACTGAGTGTATTTTGATATATTGTTGATATTTCTTTATGGATCCATATTTCCAAAACCTAGTTATTCAATATCTTTGTTTAGCAGGGGACACCCCTAACTGTCGCTCTCTCAGTGGGAGGGACTTTTCATCTGTGGAGCCTCAACAACGACATGTTGCTGACGAGACAGAGAAGAGTATCTCCCAATCAGAATACCTCAACAAACACCCCAAGAAACACCAGCAGAGACATGCAGGGAAGAAATCTCACCACTGCTGCTCTGACTGTGGGAAGAGTTTCACTACATGGAGGTCCTTCATAATTCACCAGCTGAGTCACACCGGAGAGAAACCGTACTGCTGCTCTCAGTGTGGGAAGAGTTTCACTGCTTCTCAAACCTTAAAATTTCATCAGAGATTTCATACAGGGGAGAAGCCTTACCCCTGCCTGATTGTGATAAAAGCTTTGCTAATTCGGGAACTCTAACCAAACACCAGTGTGTACACACAGGAGAGAAGCCTTATAGCTGTGATCAGTGTGGAAAGAGCTTCAATAAGTCAAGCAACCTGACTACACACCAGCGAACACACACAGGAGAGAAGCCGTATAGCTGTTATCAGTGTGGGAAGAGCTTTGCAGTAGCTTCCATCCTGAATAGACACCAGGTAATACACACTGGAGAGAGACCTTATAGCTATGATCAGTGTGGGAAGAGCTTTGCTGTAGCTTCCTCCCTGACTACACACCAGCGAACACACACTGGAGAGCGACCTTAGATAGCTATATGTGGGAAGAGCTTTGTCCATTTAGGGCCAATGAGAATACACCAGAAAGCAAAAATGGGTCGTATTTAATCTCCTATCCGGCACCGGCACCGGTTCCAGATACCTAAATAAAGGATCAATAGAAAACATCTAGCGAAAGATCATATCCATCTCCCATTCTTAAACAGTTGCCTCACTTCGAGGCAAGCAACACTGAACCATGCATGAGAGCATCAGCATCAGCTGTTCCGGATGACTATGTGATCATTCTCTCCCTAGCCGATGTGAGTAAGACTTTTAAGCAGGTCAACATTCGCAAGGCCGCAGGGCCAGACGGATTACCAGGACGTGTATTCCGAGAATGCTCTGACCAACTGGCAAGTGTCTTCACTGACATTTTCAAGATGTCCCTGACTGAGTCTGTAATACCAACATGTTTCAAGAAGACCACCATAGTCCCTGTGCCCAAGAACACTAAGATAACCTGCCTAAATGACTACTGATCCATAGCACTCACGTCTGTAGCCATGAAGTGCTTTGAAAGGCTGGTCATGGCTCACATCAACACCATAATCCCAGAAATCCTAGACTCACTCCAATTTGCATACCACCCTAATAGATCCACAGATGAAGTAATCTCTATTGCACTCCACACTGCCCTTTCCCACCTGGACAAAAGGAACACCTACAGTGGGGAGAACAAGTATTTGATACACTGCCGATTTTTCAGGTTTTCCTACAAACAAAGCATGTAGAGGTCTGTAATTTTTATCATAGGTACACTTCAACTGTGAGAGACGGAATCTAAAACAAAAATCCAGAAAATCATATTGTATGATTTTTTAAGTAATTAATTTGCATTTTATTGCATGACAAGTATTTGATACATCAGAAAAGCAGAACTTAATATTTGGTACAGAAACCTTTGTTTGCAATTACAGAGATCATACGTTTCCTGTAGGTCTTGACCAGGTTTGCACTCCTCCATACAGACCTTCTCCAGATCCTTCAGGTTTCGGGGCTGTCGCTGGGCAATACGGACTTTCAGCTCCCTCCAAAGATTTTCAATTGGGTTCAGGTCTGGTACTGGCTAGGCCACTCCAGGACCTTGAGATGCTTCTTACAGAGCCACTCCTTAGTTGCCCCGGCTGTGTGTTTCGGGTCGTTGTCATGCTGGAAGACCCAGCCATGACCTATCTTCAATGCTCTTACTGAGGGAAGGAGGTTGTTGGCCAAGATCTCGCGATACATGGCCCCATCCATCCTCCCCTCAATACGGTGCAGTCGTCCTGTCCCCTTTTCAGACAAGCATCACCAAAGAATGATGTTTCCACCGCCATGCTTCACGGTTGGGATGGTGTTCTTGGGGTTGTACTCATCCTTCTTCTTCCTCCAAACACGGCGAGTGGAGTTTAGACCAAAAAGCTCTATTTTTGTCTCATCAGACCACATGACCTTCTCCCATTCCTCCTCTGGATCATCCAGATGGTCATTGGCAAACTTCAGACGGGCCTGGACATGCGCTGGCTTGAGCAGGGAGACCTTGCGTGCGCTGCAGGATTTTAATCCATGACGGCGTAGTGTGTTACTAATGGTTTTATTTGAGACTGTGGTCACAGGTCATTGAACAGGTCCTGCCGTGTAGTTCTGGGCTGATCCCTCACCTTCCTCATGATCATTGATGCCCCACGAGGTGAGATCTTGCATGGAGCCCCAGACCGAGGGTGATTGACCGTCATCTTGAACTTCTTCCATTTTCTAATAATGGCGCCAACAGTTGTTGCCTTCTCACCAATCTGCTTGCCTATTGTCCTGTAGCCATCCCAGCCTTGTGCAGGTCTACAATTTTATCCCTGATGTCCTTACACAGCTCTCTGGTCTTGGCCATTGTGGAGAGGTTGGAGTCTGTTTGATTGAGTGTGTGGACAGGTGTCTTTTATACAGGTAACGAGTTCAAACAGGTGCAGTTAATACAGGTAATGAGTGGAGAACAGGATGGCTTCTTAAAGAAAAACTAACAGGTCTGTGAGAGCCGGAATTCTTACTGGTTGGTAGGGGAGCAAATACTTATGTCATGCAATAAAATGCTATTCATTGATTACAGCTCAGCGTTCAACACCATAGTGCCCTCAAAGCTCATTACTAAACTAAGGACCCTGGGACTAAACACCTCCCTCTACAACTAGATCCTGGACTTCCTGACGGGCCGCCCCTAGGTGGTAAGGGTAGGTAACAACACATCCGCCAAGCTGATCCTCAACACAGGGGCCCCTCAGGGGTCCGTGCTCAGTCCCCTCCTGTACTCCCTGTTCACGACTCTAACACCATCATTAAGTTTGCAGACGACACAACAGTGGTAGGCCTGATCACCGACAACGATGAAACAGCCTATAGGGAGGAGGTCAGAGACCTTGTTGTGTGGTGCCAGTACAACAACCTCTCCCTCAACGTGACAGGAAAAAAAAGAGGACTGAGCACGCCCCCATTCTCATCGACGGGGCTGTAGTGGAACAGGTTAAGAGTTTCAAGTTCCTTGGTGTCCACATCACCAACAAACTATCATGGTCCGAACACAACAAGACAGTCGTGAAGAGGGCACGAAAAAGCCTATTCCCCCTCAGGAGACTGAAAAGATTTGGCATGGGTCCTCAGATCCTAATAATAATAATAATAATAATATGCCATTTAGCAGACGCTTTTATCCAAAGCGACTTACAGTCATGCGTGCATACATTTTTTTTTTTGTGTATGGGTGGTCCCGGGGATCGAACCCACTACCTTGGCGTTACAAGCGCCGTGCTCTACCAGCTGAGCTACAGAGGACCACATGGATATAATCCTCAAAGTTATACAGCTGCACCATCAAGAGCATTCTGACTGGTTGCATCACCGCCTGGTATGGCAACTGCTAGGCCTCTGACCGCAAGGCACTACAGAGGGTAGTGCGTACGGCCCAGTACATCACTGGGGCCAAGCTTCCTGCCATCCATTTTTACATTTACATTTTAGTCATTTAGCAGACGCTCTTATCCAGAGCGACTTACAGTTAGTGAACACATATTTTTTTTATACTGGCCCCCCCGTGGGAATCGAACCCACAATGCAAACGCCATGCTCTATCAACTGAGCTACATCCCTGCCGGCCATTCCCTCCCCTACCCTGGACGACGCTGGGCCAATTGTGCGCCGCCCATGAGTCTCCCGGTCGCGGCCGGCGGCGACAGAGCCTGGATTCGAACCAGGATCTCTAGTGGCACAGTTAGCACTGCGATGCAGTGCCTTAGACCACTGCGCCACTCAGGACCTCTATACCAGGCGGTGTCAGAGGAAGGCCCTAACAATTGTCAAAGACTCCAGCCACCCTAGTCATAGACTTTTCTCTCTGCTACCGCACGGCAAGTGGTAACGGAGCGCCAAGTCTAGGCCCAAAGGGCTTCTTAACAGCTTCTACCCCCAAGCCATAAGACTTTTGAACAGCTAATCATGGCTACCCAGACTATTTGCATTCCCCCCCACCCCCTCTTTTATGCTGCTGCTACTCTGTTTATTATCTATGCATCACCAACTCTACCCACATGTACATATTACCTCAATTACCTTGGCTAACCTGTGCCCCAGCACATTGACTCTGTACCTGTACCCCCTGTATATAGCCTCCCTACTGTTATTTAATTTTACTGCTGCTCTGTAATTATATTTTTTATTTTTTACTTATCGATTTCTTTACTTAACACTTATTTTTCTTAACTGCATTGTTGGTTAAGGGCTTGTAAGTAAGCATTTCACAGTAAGGTCTACACCTGTTGTATTCGGCGCATGTGGCAAATAACATTTTGATTTGATTTAGTCTGATCACCATGGTAACCATGCTGGAGCATAATATGCAGCTCTGATCTGGGATCAGGTCTCCCCTGTGTCTATGTAATATCAACTATTGGGATTTAAATAGATAATAATAATGTTTCAACAATAGGTGTCTGCATTAATATTATGTGAATGCTAAAGGCCCGTAATTGTATTGTGATATAGCCAAGTAGCGAGCCTTGCGTCACCACTCGGAATACTATCAGATTCAAGTGTCTAGTTTTACTGGTATGCATTTATTTAAAGACTAAAGGACAAGTGCTAATATCTTGCAGTCAATGACCTAGCATTAAAGGTAAGAATCTCTGGATTAACTATCTAATGTTAGCTAGATGTTCTAATTAATACATTGGCTGCATTTCTTTAAATTGACAATTCTGTGACCTGTCATGGGCAGGTTTTAAAATGACACAATACCTGTTAGCAAAGGTGTTATCTAGAGATGATGTGCAGGAGCTTGCAGGGATTTGTAGTCTTTCATGATGTCTACTTTCATGCTAATTTGCATTTGCGAAATTTGAGAGTAAATAGAGCCGACTATACTGATAAAAGTCACCTTGTCAGAGAGAGATTTACATGGTTATCAAAATGTCTCTCCAGGGTAACCCTATGGGAAAAATGAATGGTGGAAAACAATTGGACCATTTCCCTGTTTGACCACTAGGTTTTATGGGTATTATGACTCGTCCACTGTGGGGCTCTAAAGAGAGAAATAGTAATGGCATCTTTTTATAGGCACTAATTTTGCCATGGTTCCGTTGGACAAAGCCTATGGTGAAAAGTAATGGCTTTTTTGTAGGGTGTTTAGATAAATGCCGAAAATGAGGTCTGCTGTAAACACAGGTTTAGGAGAGCTTATACGTTTTGTTCTACAATCTTTATCACTTCTTGTGAATTTAAGAATTTATATAATAAAAAAAGTATATAAATCACAAAAAGGCTTCATAATTCATGAAGGTCGTAGCTCAGCTGGTAGAGCACGGCGCTTGTAACGCCAAGGTAGTGGGTTCGATCCCCTGGACCACCCATACACAAAAATAAAATAATGTATGCACGCATGACTAAGTCGCTTTGGATAAAAGCGTCTGCTAAATGGATTATTATTATTATTATTATTATTATTATTATTAACTGACTGCTATTATTTCATAGAACAAAACGTATAAGATCTAAGCCTGTGGTAACCTTATTTTTGGCGTTTATTCCAAAACCCACATTTTTCCCACAGGGATGGCTGAACGAGCCAGAGGTAACTAATTTTCGAGTTTTAAAACTATAGCTCAACATTGACATGATTAGTTGACGGTAAGTGGGGGCGGTACTTCCTGTATAAACACAAACTCACATCCTTGACTACTTCCTTTTAGCAGTGTGTAGCAAGCATATTCCTAGATGTGAGAAGTGTGAATGAGGACCTGAGAGAAAGGAATGTGGAGTATTGATGGAAAAAGTTGTGTGTGGAAACTCTAGGGGGACCCATGGTGCTGGAGATCAGACGTGTCCGGTAAGAGAAAGACAGGTTGAGGTTACCAGGATCAGAGTAGTGCAGAAAGTGTCGTATCGCCTAATCAAAGAGTGACGGATACTGAGAGGATCCCTTTGATTAGGCTGAGGTCAATAGAGAGCGATAGAAATAACATGCTTTTGTATGTTTTTGTTTTTTTTGCGTTCATGGCCATGGTTGTCAACTGTACTGCAGGAATAGAACGTAAATGACAGTGGATAGATGTTGTGGTGGCAGCTGCAGAGAAGTACTTGTACTACAATATTTTACGCTGCTCAAAAAAATAAAGGGAACACTTAAACAACACAATGTAACTCCAAGTCAATCACACTTCTGTGAAATCAAACTGTCCACTTAGGAAGCAACACTGATTGACAATAAATGTCACATGCTGTTGTGCAAATGGAATAGACAACAGGTGGAAATTATAGGCAATTAGCAAGACACCCCCAATAAAGGAGTGGTTTTGCAGGTGGTGACCACAGACCACTTCTCAGTTCCTATGCTTCCTGGCTGATGTTTTGGTCACTTTTGAATGCTGGCGGTGCTTTCACTCTAGTGGGAGCATGAGACTGAGTCTACAACCCACACAAGTGGCTCAGGTAGTGCAGCTCATCCAGGATGGCACATCAATGCGAGCTGTGGCAAGAAGGTTTGCTGTGTCTGTCAGCGTAGTGTCCAGAGCATGGAGGCGCTACCAGGAGACAGGCCAGTACATCAGGAGACATGGAGGAGGCTGTAGAAGGGCAACAACCCAGCAGCAGGACTGCTACCTCCGCCTTTGTGCAAGGAGGAGCAGGAGGAGCACTGCCAGAGCCCTGCAAAATGACCTCCAGCAGGCCACAAATGTGCATACAGTGGGGGAAAAAAGTATTTAGTCAGCTACCAATTGTGCAAGTTCTCCCACTTAAAAAGATGAGAGAGGCCTGTAATTTTCATCATAGGTACACGTCAACTATGACAGACAAAATGAGGAAAAAAAATCCAGAAAATCACATTGTAGGATTTTTAATGAATTTATTTGCAGATTATGGTGGAAAATAAGTATTTGGTCAATAACAAAAGTTTCTCAATACTTTGTTATATACCCTTCATTGGCAATGACACAGGTCAAACGTTTTCTGTAAGTCTTCACAAAGTTCTCACACACTGTTGCTGGTATTCTGGCCCATTCCTCCATGCAGATCTCCTCTAGAGCAGTGATGTTTTGGGGCTGTCGCTGGGCAACACAGACTTTCAACTCCCTCCAAAGATTTTCTATGGGGTTGAGATCTGGAGACTGGCTAGGCCACTCCAGGACCTTGAAATGCTTCTTACGAAGCCACTCCTTCGTTGCCCGGGCGGTGTGTTTGGGATCATTGTCATGCTGAAAGACCCAGCCACGTTTCATCTTCAATGCCCTTGCTGATGGAAGGAGGTTTTCACTCAAAATCTCACGATACATGGCCCCATTCATTCTTTCCTTTACACGGATCAGTCGTCCTGGTCCCTTTGCAGAAAAACAGCCCCAAAGCATGATGTTTCCACCCCCATGCTTCACAGTAGGTATGGTGTTCTTTGGATGCAACTCAGCATTCTTTGTCCTCCAAACACGACGAGTTGAGTTTTTACCAAAAAGTTATATTTTGGTTTCATCTGACCATATGACATTCTCCCAATCCTCTTCTGGATCATCCAAATGCACTCTAGCAAACTTCAGACGGGCCTGGACATGTACTGGCTTAAGCAGGGGGACACGTCTGGCACTGCAGGATTTTAGTCCCTGGTGGCGTAGTGTGTTACTGATGGTAGGCTTTGTTACTTTGGTCCCAGCTCTCTGCAGGTCATTCACTAGGTCCCCCCGTGTGTTTCTGGGATTTCTGCTCATCGTTCTTGTGATCATTTTGACCCCACGGGGTGAGATCTTGCGTGGATCAAGGGAGATTATCAGTTGTCTTGTATGTCTTCCATTTCCTAATAATTGCTCCCACAGTTGATTTCTTCAAACCAAGCTGCTTACCTATTGCAGATTCAGTCTTCCCAGCCTGCTGCAGGTCTACAATTTTGTTTCTGGTGTCCTTTGACAGCTCTTTGGTCTTGGCCATAGTGGAGTTTGGAGTGTGACTGTTTGAGGTTGTGGACAGGTGTCTTTTAAACTGATAACAAGTTCAAACAGGTGCCATTAATACAGGTAACGAGTGGAGGACAGAGGAGCCTCTTAAAGAAGAAGTTACAGGTCTGTGAGAGCCAGAAATCTTGCTTGTTTGTAGGTGACCAAATACTTATTTTCCACCATAATTTGCAAATAAATTCATTAAAAATCCTACAATGTGATTTTCTGGATTTTTTTCTCTCAATTTGTCTGTCATAGTTGATGTGTACCTATGATGAAAATTACAGGCCTCTCTCATCTTTTTAAGTGGGAGAACTTGCACAATTGGTGGCTGACTAAATACTTTTTTCCCCCACTGTATGTCTGCTCAAACGGTCAGAAACAGACGCCATGAGGGTGGTATGAGGGCCCGATGTCCACAGGTGGGGGTTGTGTTTACAGCCCAACACCGTGCAGGACGTTTGGCATTTGCCAGAGAACACCAAGATTGGCAAATTCGCCACTGGCGCCCTGTGCTCTTCATAGATGAAAGCAGGTTCACACTGAGCATGTGACAGACGTGACAGAGTCTGGAGACGCCGTGGAGAACTTTCTGCTGCCTGCAACATCCTCCAGCATAACTGGTTTGGCGGTGGGTCAGTCATGGTGTGGGGTGGCATTTCTTTGGGGGGCCTCCATGTGCTTGCCAGAGGTAGCCTGACTGCCATTAGGTACCGAGATGAGATCCTCAGACCCCTTGTGAGACCATATGCTGGTGCGGTTGGCCCTGGGTTCCTCCTAATGCAAGACGATGCTAGACCTCATGAGGCTGGAGTGTGTCAGCAGTTCCTGCAAGAGGAAGGCATTGATGCTATGGACTGGCCCGCCCTTTCCCCAGACCTGAATCCAATTGAGCACATCTGGGACATCATGTCTCGCTCTATCCACCAACGCCACATTGCACCACAGACTGTCCAGGAGTTGGCGGATGCTTTAGTCCAGGTCTGGGAGGAGATCCCTCAGGAGACCATCCGCCACCTCATCAGGAGCATGCCCAGGCGTTGTAGGGAGGTCATACAGGCACTTGGAGGCCACACACACTACTGAGCCTAATTTTGACTTGTTTTAAGGACATTACATCAAAGTTGGATCAGCCTGTAGTGTGGTTTTCCACTTTAATTTTGAGGGTGACTCCAAATCCAGACCTCCATGGGTTGATACATTTGATTTCCATTGATAATTTTTGTGTGATTTTGTTGTCAGCACATGTAAAGAAAAAAGTATTTAACAAGATTTTCATTCATTCAGATCTAGGATGTGTTATTTTAGTGTTCCCTTTATTTTTTTGAGCAGTGTATAACAGAAAAATCAGTTGGTGGTGGCATGCATCTTTAACAATTGTTTGCGGACCGCCATAATACCAAAGAAGACCCATCCCAGTGTTGCCAACTTAGCGACAAATCTAGCCACTTTTTCTGGTGTTATTGGAGACTTTTGGCGACTCTGACGTGAAAGCACGTATCGTTCTTACTATTCTCAACGAGCAGCGGTTGCTGCCGTGGGCCCCACCCCTGTCCCAAAGCACTCACAGGAGGCCCAGTCCCTCCCTGCTGAGATGTTTACCCCTCCGCGTCCAGACTGCAAATGAATCGCGCATGCCGCCGCTGGCTGATCCCGCTCTGGCTTACATTCAGGGCGGGATGTAAATGTAAAATGTTCTTTGTCTAAAATAAATCACTGCACAAAAATAAATCACTGCATTTGACTCACACAGCCTCAGTCACTTACTCACCTCGTCCACTGTGTGTGTGCCTCTGTGACATAAGCTAAACATCTAGCTGGCTAGCTCATCATGTCTCAGTCTAAACTGTACACTCAAAAATACAGAAAGGAGTGGGGAATCAAATCCTGAATTCAAAGGCTGGTTGAAGCCATTTATTGGAGATGATACACGGGCATACTGCCTGTATTGTAAGGCTGATTTCTACGCCAAACTTAGTGATGTAAAAAAACACATGGCAACTCAAAAACATAATGAAAAGGCAAAGCCTTATAACAGTTCCACCCAAAACAAGCTGCCATTTATGGTTAAAAAAAAATGACTCTGCAAAAAATGCTGAGGCCACCATGGCATTAGCTATCGCTGAATACTGTTCCATGCTGGCATGTGATCACATTGGAGAAGCATGTAGAGCTGCTTTCTCAAACTCCACTGCTGCTACCCACTTCAAAATGCACAGGACAAAGTGCACAGAAATGATTAATGGTGTTCTAACACCATACTTTCTGAAAAAGTTGGTCGCAGATGTGGGTGACCAGCGTTTCAGCCTCCTCCTCGATGAGTCCACGGATGTAAGTGTTTCTAAGTACCTGGGGGTTGTGATAAGGTACTTTAGTGACACCAAGCAGACAATTGTATCAACATTTCTGGGGCTTGTTGAGTTGGAGGGAGGAGATGCCATATCTATAGCCTGTGCTGTTGGGGCTTTCCTCGAAGTGTTGTCTTAAAAAAGAGAAACTCCTGGGGATAGGGACTGACAATGCCTCTGTTATGACGGGGATTAACAATGGGGTCCATAAAGTGCTGAAGGAGGAGTATGGCCTCAAAGATCTGGTTCTTATTCGCTGTGTGTGCCACTCTCTGCAGCTTGCTGTAAGTCATGCTTCCAATGACACCATCCCCCGTAGTGTGGAGTACTTGGTACGAGAGACTTATAACTTGTTTTCAGTGTCTACAAAGCTCAGGGAGGCCTACAAGGCCATATATGAGACCATCAACTGTGGGGAGAAACCTTTACAGATAACCAAGGTGTGTGCCACACGTTGGCTCTCCATTGAACCTGTGGTTTCATGCATTTTGGACCAGTGAGAGGAGCTTAGGCTGCATTTCGCAGTCACCCAGTCCAGTGAACACTGTTACATGGCTGAGGTTTTATACTCCATCTACAGTGATCCTCAAAACATATTGTATCTGACTTTTTTGAAGTCAGTGCTGGGTGAGGTACAGTTGGCCATCAAGGCTTTTGAGGGAGAGCAAGTAGATCCTCTTAAGCTACTTGACAGCTTGGTTAGCCTGATCAAGTCTGTGAGCAGCAGGGTGCTGAATCCATTGGCAAATGTTGATATACTCAAAGGGCCAATAGATGGATACATCAGTCCCAAACCGTACCTTGGTTACCTTTTTGAGTGAAAGGCAGCTGAGCTCCACCTTGCGCCTGAGGATGAAAACAATGTCCGAAAGCGTTGTGTAGCCTTCACCATCTCCCTCACTAATGAGTTGACTGCCGGACAACATCGAAGCATTGCAGTACATGTCAGTTTTCAATGTGGAGGAAACTCTAAAGCACAATAAGAGCCCTGGAGAAATATAAAAAATTGCCAAGCTCCTTGGCTACTCCCCTGCAGAGATAGACAAGATTGTCCAGCAATGGCGTGCCATCCATGTTAGTAAATGGAATGAGACAAAAAACACACTGGGCTTCTGGAGTGAGATTTGGAAGTTCAGGGATGCAGCTGATATCAACCCGTTTCAAGAACTTGCCATGGCTGCTGTGTCTGTTGTCCTTGCCACACTCGAATGCTGAAGTCGAGAGAGTATTCAGCCAGATGAGTGTGGTAAAAAGCAAACTTAGAAATCGGATGTCCTTGCAGACCCATAACTCCATCCTGTACATTCGATATGGACTGAAGCTGTCTGGTGAGGCTTGCTATGATAATTTTTTATTTATTAATTTTTATTCACCTTTATTTAACCAGGTAAGCCAGTTGAGAACAAGTTCTCATTTACAACTGTGACCTGGCCAAGATAAAGCAAAGCAGTGCGATAAAAACAACAACACAGAGTTACATATGGGGTAAAAAAACATAAGGTCATAAAATACAACAGAAAATATATATACAGTGTGTGCAAATGTAGCAAGTTATGGAGGTAAGGCAATAAATAGGCTATAGTGCAAAATAATTACAATTAGTATTAACACTGGAATGCTAGATGTGCAAGAGATTATGTGCAAATAGAGATACTGGGGTGCAAAAGAGCAAAATAAATAACAATATAGGGATGAGGTAGTTGGGTGGGCTAATTTCAGATGGGCTGTGTACATGTGCAGTGATCGGTAAGGTGCTATGACAACTGATGCTTAAAGTTAGTGAGGGAGATAAGAGTCTCCAGCTTCAGAGATTTTTGCAATTCGTTCCAGTCATTGGCAGCAGAGAACTGGAAGGAATGGCAGCCAAAGGAGGTGTTGGCTTTGGGAATGACCAGTGAGATATACCTGCTGGAGCGCAGACTACGGGTGGGTGCTGCTATGGTGACCAATGAGCTAAGATAAGGCGGGGATTTGCCTAGCAGTGATTTATAGATGGCCTGGAGCCAGTGGGTTTGACGACGAACATGTAGTGAGGACCAGCCAACAAGAGCGTACAGGTCACAGTGGTGGGTAGTGTATGGGGCTTTGGAGACAAAACGGATGGCACTGTGATAGACTACATCCAATTTGCTGAGTAGAGTGTTGGAGGCTATTTTGTAAATGACATCGCCGAAGTCAAGGATCGGTAGGATAGTCAGTTTTACGAGGGCATGTTTGGCAGCATGAGTGAAGGAGGCTTTGTTGCGAAATAGGAAGCCGATTCTAGATTTAACTTTGGATTGGAGATTCTTAATGTGAGTCTGGAAGGAGAGTTTACAGTCTAACCAGACACCTAGGTATTTGTAGTTGTCCACATACTCTAGGTCAGACCCGTCGAGAGTGGTGATTCTAGTCGGGTGGGCGGGTGCCAGCAGCGTTCAGTTGAAGAGCATGCATTTAGTTTTACTAGTGTTTAAGAGCAGTTGGAGGCTACTGAAGGAGTGTTGTATGGCATTGAAGCTCGTTTGGAGGTTTGTTAACAGTGTCCAATGAAGGGCCAGATGTATACAAAATGGTGTCGTCTGCGTAGAGGTGGATCTGAGAGTCACCAGCAGCAAGAGCGACATCATTGATATACACGGAGAAAAGAGTCGGCCCAAGAATTGAACCCTGTGGCACCCCCATAGAGACTGCCATAGGTCCAGACAACAGGCCCTCCGATTTCACACATTGAACTCTATCTGAGAAGTAGTTGGTGAACCAGGCGAGGCAGTCATTTGAGAAACCAAGGCTATTTAGTCTGCCAATAAGAATGCGGTGGTTGACAGAGTTGAAAGCCTTGGCCAGGTCGATGAAGACTGCTGCACAGTACTGTCTATTATCGATCGCGGTTATAATATCGTTTAGGACCTTGACCGTGGCTGAAGTGCACCCATGACCAGCTCGGAAACCGGATTGCATAGCGGAGAAGGTACGGTGGGATTCGAAATGGTTGGTGATCTGTTTGTTAACTTGGCTTTCAAATACTTTCGAAAGGCAGGGCAGGATGGATATAGGTCTGTAACAGTTTGGATCTAGAGTGTCACCCCCTTTGAAGAGGGGGATGACCGCAGCAGCTTTCCAATCTTTGGGGATCTCAGACGTTACGAAAGAGAGGTTGAACAGGCTAGTAATAGGGGTTGCGACAATTTCTGCGGCTAGTTTTAGAAAGAAAGGGTCCAGATTGTCTAGCCCAGCTGATTTGTAGGGGTCCAGATTTTGCAGCTCTTTCAGAACATCAGCTGTCTGAATTTGTGTGAAGGAGAAGCGGGGGGGCATGGGCAAGTTGCAGCGGAGGGTGCAGAGTTGGTGGCCGGGGTAGTGGTAGCCAGGTGGAAAGCATGGCCAGCCGTAGCAAAATGCTTGTTGAAATTCTCGATTATTGTAGATTTATCGGTGGTGATAGTGTTTCCTAGCCTCAGTGCAGTGGGCAGCTGGGAGGAAGTGCTCTTATTCTCCATGGACTTTACAGTGTCCCAAAACTTTTTGGAGTTAGTGCTACAGGATGCAAATTTCTGTTTGAAAAAGTTAGCCTTTGCTTTCCTGACTGCTTGTGTATATTGGTTCCTAACTTCCCTGAAAAGTTGCATATCGCGGGGGCTATTTGATGCTAATGCAGTACGCCACAGGATGTTTTTGTGCTGGTCAAGGGCAGTCAAGTCTGAGGAGAACCAGGGGCTATATCTGTTGTTAGTTCTGTATTTTTTTGAATGGGGCATGTTTATTTAAGATTGAGAGGAAATTACTTTCAAAGAACCACCAGGCATCCTCTACTGACGGAATGAGATCTATATCCATCCAGGATACCTGGGCCAGGTCAATTAGGAAGGCCTGCTCGCTAAAGTGTTTTAGGGAGCGTTTGACAGTGATGAGGGGTGGTCGTTTGACCGCGGACCCGTTACGGACGCAGGCAATAAGGCAGTGATCGCTGAGATCCTGGTTGAAGACAGCGGAGGTGTATTTAGAGGGTAAGTTAGTCAGGATGATATCTATGAGGGTACCCATGTTTACGGATTTAGGGTTGTACCTGGTAGGTTCGTTGATAATTTGTGTGAGATTGAGGGCATCTAGTTTGGATTGTAGGATGGCCGGGGTGTTAAGCATATCCCAATTTAGGTCACCAAGCAGTACGAACTCTGAGGATAAATGGGGGGCAATCAATTCACATATGGTATCCAGGGCACAGCTGGGGGCTGAGGGCGGTCTGTAGCAAGCGGCAACAGTGAGAGACTTATTTCTGGAAAGGTGGATTTTTAGAAGTAGAAGCTCAAACTGTTTGGGCACAGACCTGGATAGTATGATAGAGCTCTGCAGGCTATCTCTACAGTAGATTGCAACTCCACCCCCTTTGGCAGTTCTATCTAGATGGAAAATGTTATAGTTGGGGATGGAAATTTCAGAATTTTTGGTGGCCTTCCTAAGCCACCATAATGTTTTGGAGCTTTTTGGCACATCAGCTGCTTACTCATTTAAGTCAGCTACCCTAACTGGGCCTCAGCCAATAAAAGTATCTGGACTCTCGACAAGGACGTTGTTCCAACAGGCTCTGGGGTAGAATTAGTTAGACAAAAACAAACAACAGGATTCTTGGTGAATAGGGTGTTGAACGTTTTATTGACTAATAGATCAGGTAAAATCTTACGCAGGATCTTTCTGAAGTAAGATTAGCCTACATTAGACGTTTATTTGTCACAACTTAAATCGAGTTTCGATATTTAAAAGGACGTTTGATTGCTCTGGTCTAGCTGTTCTTTATCTGAATGCTGTGACAAAGTAACTGTAGTGTAGGCTAGCTACAGATTTACTGTCACGTTTATTTTTTATTTTTTTTATAAACGCTGAAGAAAGAATAGCTTCCACGATGGATCAGGTAAGTTTGGTTTACTTTTATTAACAGTATGCCTACTGTGGTGTATAACATGTCTAGGCCTAGTTTTCATCATCTTTGATCTTCCATATCCCTTCGTTCCATTTGAACAGCTGGACAAAATAAACAATGGTGGTAATAAACACTTGTGATATTTTGTCCTTCAGCAAAGTAGCCTACTAGCCTAAAGCACACATATTGATACAAGGCAATGCGCAACGAGCAGCTAAAGTCAGAACCATGGAGAAATGAGGCCAAGCCTACACCTTGCAGTAGGGGTGGGTGGGTAAAATCCCCGGGGAAGCCAATCCAGAAAAATAGCCATATTACAACCTATTTGTTGTGATAATTGCGTTGTTTGCTCTATAACCTGCTAGTTCATATGCCTTGACACAGCCGAGACAAGAAGACAGTGGCATAATAAATTCAACCACACCTTTTGTTTAATCATAAAACCAGAGAGCAACATTTGTCCCTTGAAATTCACAAAACAAATTGCATGTAACAAACAGTTACATGACCTACAGCATGGTCAAGCCAGTTAATGTTACTAAACTATTGATTTAGAGTTACCGCAAGTTGCAAAGAAAACAGGGTCTGCCTTCACTATTCCAGCACCACTTCAACATAATCTAATCACCTATGCTTAGTCTAATACAGTGACAACTAAAAGATACCAAAAACGATTTAGTCTGATCAACCTAAGCTAAATATGTGTATCCATGGTACTGATTTCTGTGTGTGTGCAAGTAGAAAAAAACATGTTGAATCACCCGATGCTTGCTCGCTAGCCTTTAATTAATGGGCAACGATGCGCTACTCCAGCTAGTTAATTGCCCCTTTTCAAATTATTACTATTTTTGAGAAGTAACTGAGATACTCATCTCACTATTAATGCACTTTCAAAAAATTTAATTTGGACAGTTATTATGAAATATTTTATTCTGTTGTATTCCATTATATTATAGTTGTGAGATTAGAGTATTTTCTGTGCCTATTTAGCTGAAATTCTTGCCTTGATTTAAAACACTTTTATTTTTATTGAACCTTTATTTTATCAGGGAGTCATACATACAGTGGGGAGAACAAGTATTTGATACACTGCCGATTTTGCAGGTTTTCCTACTTACAAAGCATGTAAAGGTCTGTCATTTTTATCATAGGTACACTTCAACTGTGAGAGACGGAATCTAAAACAAAAATCCAGAAAATCACATTGTATGATTTTTAAGTAATTAATTTGCATTTTATTGCATGACATAAGTATTTGATCACCTACCAACCAGTAAGAATTCCGGCTCTCACAGACCTGTTAGTTTTTCTTTAAGAAGCCCTCCTGTTCTCCACTCATTACCTGTATTAACTGCACCTGTTTGAACTCGTTACCTGTATAAAAGACACCTGTCCACACACTCAATCAAACAGACTCCAACCTCTCCACAATGGCCAAGACCAGAAAGCTGTGTAAGGACATCAGGGATAAAATTGTAGACCTGCACAGGGCTGGGATGGGCTACAGGACAATAGGCAAGCAGCTTGGTGAGAAGGCAACAACTGTTGGCGCAATTATTAGAAAATTGAAATAGTTCAAGATGACGGTCAATCACCCTCGGTCTGGGGCTCCATGCAAGATCTCACCTCGTGGGGCATCAATGATCATGAGGAAGGTGAGGGATCAGCCCAGGACTACACGGCAGGACCTGGTCAATGACCTGAAGAGAGCTGGGACCACAGTCTCAAAGAAAACCATTAGTAACACACTACGCCGTCATGGATTAAAATCCTGCAGCGCACGCAAGGTCCCCCTGCTCAAGCCAGCGCATGTCCAGGCCCATCTGAAGTTTGTCAATGACCATCTGGATGATCCAGAGGAGGAATGGGAGAAGGTCATGTGGTCTGATGAGACAAAAATATAGCTTTTTGGTCTAAACTCCACTCGCCGTGTTTGGAGGAAGAAGAAGGATGAGTACAACCCCAAGAACACCATCCCAACCGTGAAGCATGGAGGTGGAAACATCATTCTTTGGGGATGCTTTTCTGCAAAGGGAACAGGACGACTGCACCGTATTGAGGGGAGGATGGATGGGGCCATGTATCGCGGGATCTTGGCCAACAACCTCCTTCCCTCAGTAAGAGCATTGAAGATGGGTCATGGCTGGGTCTTCCAGCATGACAACGACCCGAAACACACAGCCAGGGCAACTAAGGAGTGGCTCCGTAAGAAGCATTTCAAGGTCCTGGAGTGGCCTAGCCAGTCTCCAGACTTGAACCGAATAGAAAATCTTTGGAGGGAGCTGAAAGTCCGTATTGCCCAGCGACAGCCCCGAAACTGAAGGATCTGGAGAAGGTCTGTATGGAGTAGTGGGCCAAAATCCCTGCTGCAGTGTGTGCAAACCTGGTCAAGACCTACAGGAAACGTATGATCTCTGTAATTGCAAACAAAGGTTTCTGTACCAAATATTAAGTTCTGCTTTTCTGATGTATCAAATACTTATGTCATGCAATAAAATGCAAATTAATTACTTAAAAATCATACAATCTGATTTTCTGGATTTTTGTTTTAGATTCCGTCTCTCACAGTTGACGTGTACCTATGATAAAAATTACAGACCTCTACATGCTTTGTAAGTAGGAAAACCTGCAAAATCGGCAGTGTATCAAATACTTGTTCTCCCCACTGTATAGCTTCCATAAAGTGACCCTTGGACTTGTCGGATTGACACATTTTGAAAAGCTATGTAATGAGACATTATATAAACTCTTTATAGTGTTTTATTTACATTTTAGAGGTGATAAATTGGGCAAATCGGGTGAAGAAAGCCGGTTCCCCACATGACGCAGTAGCTTTCGCTTCCCCACCCGCCATTTTTAAAGAGACCCGGCGGAGCTCCATTGCTTTCTTCAATCATGCAGAGACGGGTAGCATGAAGGTCTCGTCATTGACTTTGCTGGAAAGGGGAGAAATGGTGCTTTACAATGGTATTCATATTACAGTTGACCTGGAAGTATTACCTTTTTTGGGGGCTAAAATAAGGTTAAGTGTACTGAACAATGCGATGTACAAAATGTTGTTAGCTAACGTTACTCCATAGGCCAAGCTACGGTAAGAGCTAGCCATATTTCACTGTCAGACAGGACACAACTCAAACTGTAGCTGAGAAAACAAATCAAATCAGATTTTGTTGGTCGCGTACACATACTTAACCACTTCGCTACACCCGCAATAAGATAAGCTATGTTCCTAGTTCCAACAGTGCAGTAATATCTAACAATTCACAACAATACACACAAATCTAAAATTAAAATAATGTTTAATTAAGAAATATATAAAAATTAGGACGAGCAATGTCGGAGTCCAGAGTATAAATACAGTACATTCATAAGTATGTGGACACCCCTTCAAATGATAGGATTCGGCTATTTCAGCCACACCCGTTGCTGACAGGTGTATAAAATTGAGCACACAGCCATGCAATCTCCATAGACAAACATTGGCAGTAGAATGGCCTTACTGAAGAGCTCAGTGACTTTCAACGTGGCGCCATCATGGATGCCACCTTTCCAACAAATCCGTTTGTCAAATTTCAGCCCTGCTAGAGTTTCCGCGGTCAACTGTTAGTGCTGTTTATTGTGAAGTAGAAACGTCTAGGAGCAACAATGGCTCAATCGAGAAGTGGTAGGCCACACAAGCTCACAGAGCGGGACCACCGAGTACTGAAGTGCGTTGCACGTAAACATCGTCTGTCCTCGGTAGCAACACTCACTACCGAGTTCCAAACTGCCACTGGACGCAACGTCAGCACAATAACTGTTCGTCGGGAGTTTCATGAAATGGATTTCCATAGCTGAGCAGACGCACACAAGCCTAAATTCACCATGCGCAATGCCAAGCGTCGGCTGGAGTGGTGTAAAGCTCGCCGCCATTGGACTCTGAAGCAGTGGAAACTAATTCTGTGGAGCTTCACCATCTGGCAGTCAGACTGACAAATCTGAGTTTGGCGGATGCTAGGAGAACGCTACCTGCCCCAATGCATAGAGGAGGAATAATGGTCTGGGGCTGTTTTTCATGGTTCGGGCTAGGCCTCTTAGTTCCAGTAAAGGGAAATCTTAACGCTACAGCACACAATGACATTCTAGACGATTCTGTGCTTCTAACTTTGTGGCAACAGTTTGGGGAAGGTCCCTTTCCTGTTTCAGCATGACAATGCCCCCGTGCACAAAGCGAGGTCCATGAAGAAATGGTTTGTGGAGATCGGTGTGAAAGATCTTGACTGGCCTGCACAGAGCCCTACCCTCAACCCCATCGAACACCTTTGGGATGAATTGGAACGCCGACCGCGAGCCAGGCCTAATCACCCAACATCAGTCCCCACAGCAATGTTCCAAAATCTAGTGGAAAGCCTTCCCTGAAAAGTGTATATAATGCCCATGACTTTGGAATGAGCTGTTTGACGAGCAGGTGTACACATACTTTTGGTCATGTTGTGTATGTGATGGGATACATAGACAATATGGACAGTATGTGGATATAATATTTATATCTGTAGATTACGTAGGATTGAATAGTGTGTGTGTGTGTGTGTGTGTGTATGTGTGTGTGTGTGTGTATGTATGTATGTATGTATGTATGTATGTATATATATATATATATATATATATATATATATACAGCAATAGTTGAATAGGATGGCCTTGACTAGAATACAGTATATACAAATGAAGTGGGTAAAAATTAAAGTTATTAAAAGTAACCAGTGTTCCATGCTATGTACATAGGCCAGCAGCCTCTAAGGTGCATGGTAACTTAACCGGGTGGTAGTCGGCAAGTGACAGTGACTAAGTTCAGGGCAGGTTACTGGGTGGAGGCCGTCTAGTGATGGCTGTTCAACAGTCTGATGGCCTTGAGATAGAAGCTGTTTTTCAGTCTCTCGGTCCCAGCTGTGATGCACCTGTACTGACCTCGTCTTCTGGATGATAGCGGGGTGAACAGGCCATTGCTCGGGTGGTTGATGATCTTTTTGGCCTTCCTGTGACGTTGGGTGCTGTAGATGTCTTGGAGGGCAGACATTGTGCCCCGGTGATGCGTTGGGCAGACCGCACCACCCTCTGGAGAGCCCTGAAATTGCGAACGTGCAGTTGCTGTACCAGGCGGTGATACAGCCCGACAGGATGCTCTCAATGGTGCATCTGTAAAAGTTTGTGGGTCTTAGGGGCCAAGCCGAATTTCTTCAGCCTCCTGAGGTTGAAGAGGCGCTGTTGAGCCGCCTTCACCACACTGTCTGTGTGGGTGGACCATTTCAGATTGTCAGATGTGTACACAAAGGAACTGGAAGCTTTTTACCTTCTCCACTGCGGCCCTGTCGACGTGGATGGGCAGAGAGGAGGAGATTGGAGTCGTGATCTGATTTGCCGAAGGGAGGGCAAATGCACATGTAAAAAGGACGTTGTCCACTTCAGTGTGCAAATACATGCATGCTAGCATCAGAAAAACTCACCAGTTTCGAACATCCAGAATAGATTCTAGTATGCACCTTCTCCTGTCTTGACATTTTCATCCAAATATGTGCGGATCAACAGTGCCAAACTAACAACTCTGCCATTTGACAGGCTTGATTGTATTTACAGCTCTGATCTGGATGGTGGACTAGCCCATGTGTTGGATATTTGTCAACGGCCATTCCAGTGGTGTGGCGGTTGGGGAGGGGGCTAATGTTCCCAAACCCTGATTATATAAATGTATAGGATGCATAAATGTAATGGTTTAGGCTAGAAACAAGCTGTAAAAGGCACCAGAAAGACGTGGCTCTATTGTACAGCCACATTTTGGAAAGGGGTGGGGACATTCGGCCCGTATCTTGAAAGAGAGGGTGGTGTTCCTCGTTCCAGCATCTCTTAAGATCTCCTCCTAACACATATGGACCCAGAACTAAATCGAGCGGCTGACCAATTACGTGAGACATTAGTTCTGGGTTAACCAAGATTAACTCAGGGGTGAAAGATGTGTTCAACTCCAATTAATTCTCAATCAAAGGTTCTGAACATAAGACGGGGGCATTACAAATGTTTAAATGTTTTACATTTGTAAATAATATACAACTTCCATTTGAAAAAACTGTACATTTGTAGAAAGTAGTGATCAATTACACACTTCAGGAGAAAGTAGTTATTATAAGGATGCACCCAATCAATCAGAGATTTAGACTAAAGTAACCAAATGTTTGGTCTAATGATATTCTATGTACAATACTTCCTGTGGTCACCAGGACAGAGCTAGCCCGTCGCCCTCCATCCTGCCAGAGTTCCCTGGTCACAACTCTCCTGGTAGAGTCTTACTGCAGGGTCTGAAGAGGGTGTCTGTGTGGCTGGTCGACTGCAGGAAAGCACCAGGGCAGAGTGGAACTGTAAGAGAAGGACACGAGGAGGAGGGAGATGGAGATTTGATTTCATCAAGTAAGAACAATGGGGTGTGTGGATTAGACTACAATCTGCTTCTGCAACTTCTGTTAATTGATTTTATAAACAGTATACTCAATGTCCAGTAAATTGTTGATCCAGTTTCGTGAACGGAGGGGGTGTACCTAATAAACTGGCCACGGAGTGTATATTGATGATAAGGGCGGCAGGTAGCCTAGTGGTTAAGAGCGTTGGGCCACTAATCGAAAGGTTGCTGGTCAAATCTCTGAGCCGACTAGGTGAAAAATCTGTCTGTGCCCTTGAGCAAGGTGCTTAACCCTAATTGCTCCTGTAAGTCGCTCTGGATAAGAGTGTCTGCTAAATAACAAAGAATTAAAACAAGATATTATAGTATTTATGGACCCATATTTCCCAAACCTATTTATTCAATGTCTTTGTTTCACAGGGGACACCCCTAACAGTCATTCTATCAGTGGGAGGGGCTTATCATCTGGGGAAACTCAACCACATGATGTTGCTGACGAGACAGAGAAGAGTTTCTCCAGATCGGAACATCTCAAGAAACACCAGCAGAGACGTACAGGGAAGAAACCTCACTGCTGCTCTGGCTGTGGGAAGAGTTTCACAAGCCAGAGTG
The DNA here is from genome assembly GCF_020615455.1 of Coregonus clupeaformis. Lineage (NCBI taxonomy): Eukaryota > Metazoa > Chordata > Actinopteri > Salmoniformes > Salmonidae > Coregonus > Coregonus clupeaformis. The sequence goes on from NW_025534050.1 coordinate 145,760, forward strand.
GCTTCATTATTCACTGTGATCAGTGTGGGAAGAGTTTTGCTGCATCTAACACCTTCAAATCTCATCCAAGAATTCATACAGGGGAGAAGCCTTACTCCTGCCTTGATTGTGGGAAAAGCTTTGATAGTGCAGGAGCCCTAACCATACACCAGCGTGTACACACTGGAGAGAAGCCTTTTACCTGTGATCAGTGTGGGAAGACCTTCAATCAGTCAGTCCACCTGACAAAACACAAGCTGACACACACTGGAGTTAAGCCTTATAGCTGTGATCAGTGTGGAAGGAGCTTCAGTCAGTCAAGCAACTTGACCAAACACCAGCGTGTACACACTGGAGAGAAGCCTTTTACCTGTGATCAGTGTGGGAAGACCTTCAATCAGTCAGTCCACCTGACAAAACACAAGCTGACACACACTGGAGTTAAGCCTTATAGCTGTGATCAGTGTGGAAAGGGCTTCAATCAGTCAAGCAACTTGACCATACACCAGCGTGTACACACTGGAGAGAAGCCTTTTACCTGTGATCAGTGTGGGAAGAACTTCAATCAGTTAGGCAACCTGACAAAACACAAGATAAAACACACAGGAGTTAAGCCTTATAGCTGTGATCAGTGTGGGAAGAGCTTTGCTGTAGCTTTCTCCCTGAATAGACACCAGGTAATACACACTGGAGAAAAGCCTTATAGCTGTAATCAGTGTGGGAAGAGCTTTGCATTGGTTTCCTCCCTGATTAGACACTATCGAACACACACTGGAGAGAGAACTTATGTCTATGTGGGAAGAGCTTTGCTCTAGCTTTCTCCCTGAATAGACACCAGGTAATACACACTGGAGAGAAGCCTTATAGCTGTGATCAGTGTGGGAAGACCTTTACTGTAGCTTCCTCCCTGACTAGACACCAGCGAACACACACTGGTGATAAACCTTACATAGAGATATGTGGGAAGAGCTTTGTTCATTTAGGGCCAATGAGAAAACACCAAAAAGCACAAACATGACGTATTTCATCTCCCTCCTATCCGGCACCGGTTCCAGATCCCTAAATAAAGGATCAATAGAAAACATCTAGTGAACAGTCATATCCATCTCCCATTCTTAAATCAGGTTACTTATTCTGATCACCATGGTAACCTCTGAGTAGCATAATATTCAGCTCTGATCTAGGATCAGGTCTCCCCTGTGTCTATGTAATATCACACATTGGGATCTAAATGCATAAATGTTCTAGAAAATGTCATAGTGAACCTGTGTGTGTTGGGGGGGATGTTGATAATTGTATCTTCTTTCATATACTCATGATACTATTATTATTAAATGTCATTATGTAGAACAATGTTTCAACAATAGGTGTATATTCATGTATTCAATTGATCAATACATTCATTATATTATCTTCTAAACAAGAAGTTATCACTTTAATTTGATATTTTCATAATTATCTAAATTGATTAAAATGATCCAAAAACGAATCAATGATGAATTGGGTAATAATATCCATGTGGTCAAGGCAAGAACTATGTATACTGTGTCTTGTAACAATGGTTAATGTAATAACCTTTAGATTTTATGTAATAAAACCGGTAAATGTAATACCTTGTTGGTTAATATAAATAATGTTGAATTGTTATAATAATAACTTTTCCATTTAATGTAATAAGTTATGTTATCAGGTGAGTAACAATTTTTTTGATGAATAACATAACTTAAACCGATCATGTAATAACACCTAAACCAATTTTTTATGTGTTACTTCACTAATGTTAATGCACATACCACACTCCACCAATTGCAAACCCAAACACACAAACCTATGCACTTGTACTCACACACAATCACACACTCTTAATCATCAAAATGTATTGGTCGCATACACATATTTAGCAGATGTTATTGCATGTGTAGAAATGCTTGTGTTCCTAGCTCCAACAGTGCAGTAATATCTAACAATACACAACAATATACACACATTTAAAAGTAAAATAATGGCATTCTTTAAATGTACACAACTGTACAATCATACACACACACACAGATCCACACATTGATAAAAAATAAACTGAACTAATCTGTAGGTTTTATAGTCAATGAGCCATTGGGCTCGGTGGGGCTCACCTGGGGTCGATGTCCCTAGAGTGTAAAATGTGTTCTATCATTGCAGCAATGGTAGCTTTCTGTATATTTTCTATATTTCTATCCATCCCTCCATCCCATTCAGTTTTCCCATAGGGGTTTTACCCTATGACAATGTCAGAATACAGTACATCAGGTTATTGCTCATGTATACCCTTTAATCATATATCATTGGAAATATTAGATTCATAGCTATCCATCAGACACATTTTCAGAATGTTCAGATCGACAGAAGTGGGATCTTTGACCTCTAGGAAACATGTCAGAATTATCTGTCATAGCTTTAAAAATAAAATGATACATTTTAAACTTTGTTTGACAAGTGGTTCTGAAACGTCATAAAAATGACCTTTAAAAAGTGGCCAGACCCGACCGGACCCCCACCCCATCATGGTCTACCACCTCCACCCAGACCACCACTCCTCGGAGAGGTCACTACACGACTCAAAGGACTGATGTCAACGTCAGAAGACGGTAAGAGTGAAAACTATTTTCAGATAGAAACATAAACTAGACAAACATACTTTGATAATGTCATGTATTGTCAGTTGGACGAAACTTGACCAAAATACACATTTGGAAAAGGTGAATATCATTAATGTAAATGAAAGAGTAAGGGACCAAGTATGGACTGTGGCCAGAAGAAGGTGAAGAGCAAATCATATTTTGACTCTGACTCCAATATTATGTGAATGCTAAAGGCCCGTAATTGTATCAATGAATCTAACCAAGATAGCAAGCCTTGCATCACCACTCAGAATAATATAAGATGCAAGTGTCCAGGTTAACCGTTATGCATTTATTAAAAGACTAATGAACCACAGCTAATATCTTGCAATCAATGACCTAGAATTAAAGGTAAGAATCTCTGGATTAACTATCTAATGATAGCTACAGTGCCTTGCAAAACTATTCACCCCCTTGGCGTTTTTCCTATTTTGTTGCATTACAGCCTGTAATTTAAATTGATTTTTATTTGGATTTCATGTAATGGACATACACAAAATAGTCCAAATTGGTGAAGTGAAATGGAAAAAAATAACATGTTTCAGAAAATTCAAAACAATAAATAACAGAAAAGTGGTGCGTGGATATGTATTCACCCCCTTTGCTATGAAGCCCTTAAATAAGATCTGGTGCAACCAATTACCTTCAGAAGTCACATAACTAGTTAAATAAAGTCCACCTGTGTGCAATCTAAGTGTCACATGATCTGTCACATGATCTCAGTATATCTACACCTGTTCTGCAACACCACGCAAGCGGCACCATGAAGACCAAGGAGCTCTCCAAACAGGTCAGGGACAAAGTTGTGGAGAAGTACAGATCAGGGTTGGGTTATAAAATAACATCCGAAACTTTGAACATCCCACGGAGCACCATTAAATCCATTATTAAAAAATGGAAAGAATATGGCACCACAACAAACCTGCCAAGATTGGGCCGCTCACCAAAACTCCTGTACCAGGCAAGGAGGGCATTAATCAGAGAGGCAACAAAGAGACCAACGATAACCCTGAAGAAGCTGCAAAGCTCCACAGCGGAGATAGGAGTATCTGTCTATAGGACCACTTTAAGCCGTACACTCCACAGAGCTGGGCTTTACGGAAGAGTGGCCAGAAAAAAAGCCATTGCTTAAAGAAAACAATAAGCAAACACCTTTGGTGTTCGCCAAAAGCCATGTGGGAGAATACACAAACACATGGAAGAAGGTATTCTGGTCAGATGAGAATAAAATTGAGCTTTTTGGCCATCAAGGAAAACGCTTTGTCTGGCTCAAACCCAACACCTCTCATCACTCCGAGAACACCATCCCTACAGTGAAGCATGGTGGTTGCAGCATCATGCTGTGGGGATGTTTTTCATTGGCAGGGACTGGGAAACTGGTTAGAATTGAAGGATTGATGAATGGCGCTAAATACAGGGAAATTCTTGAGGGAAACCTGTTTCAGTCTTCCAGAGATTTGAGACTGGGACGGAGGTTCACCTTTCAGCAGGACAATGACCCTGAGCATACTGCTAAAGCAACACTTGAGTGGTTTAAGGGGAAACATTTAAATGTCTTGGAATGGCCTAGTCAAAGCCCAGACCTCAATTCAATTGAGAATCTGTGGTATGACTTAAAGATTGCTGTACACCAGCGGAACCCATCCAACTTGAAGGAGTTGGAGCAGTTTTGCCTTGAACAATGGGCAAAAATCCCAGTGGCTAGATGTGCCAAGCTTATAGAGACATACCCCAAGAGACTTGCAGCTGTAATTGCTGCAAAAGGTGGCTCTACAAAGTAGGGGGGTGGGGGGTGAATAGAAGCACGCTGACGTTTTCTGTTTTTTATTCTTCTGTCTTGTTTGCAAGAAAAAATATTTTGCATCTTCAAAGTGGTAGGCATGTTGTGTAAATCAAACGATACAAACCTCCAAAAAATCCATTTTAATTCCAGGTTGTAAGGCAACAAAATAGGAAAAATGCCAAGGGGGGTGAATACTTTTGCAAGCCCCTGTAAATGTAGTAATGAATAAATTGGCTACATTTCTTTAAATTGACAATTCTGTGACCTGTCACGGGCAAGTTTTAAAATTACACTACCTGTTAGCAAAGGTGTCAGCTACAGATGATGTCCAAGAGTTTGCAGGGATTTGTAGTCTTTCATGATGTCTACTTTTATGCTAATTAGCATTTGCAAAATTTGAGAGTAAATAGAGCCGACTATATTGATAAAAGTCACCTTGTCCGAGAGAGATTTACACGGTTATCAAAATGTCTCGCCAGGGTAACCCTATGGGAAATCTCCTAAAGGAAAAATGAATGGTGGAAAACAATTGGAACCATTTCCCTGTTTGACCACTAGGTTTTATGGGTACTATGACTCGTCCACTGTGGGGCTCTAAAGAGAGAAATAGTCATGCCATCTTGTTATAGGCACTAATTTTGCCATGGTTCGTTGGACAAAACCTATGGGGAAAATGAATGGTGTTTTTGTAAGGTGTTTTGATAAATGCCTAAAATCAGGTCCGTTGTAAACACAGGTTTAGGAGATCTTATTTGTTTTGTTCTATAATCTTTATCAACTTATGTCACTTCTTGTGAATTTTGAAGAATGTATGTAATAGAAAAAGCATATAAATGACATAAAGGCTTCATAATAATCTCCTGTCCTCTCAGGCTGCTGGCCTGGTGTAGGATCAGAGGGCCGAAGCAGTGGAATAATGATGAGCTTTTTAATTGGTGTTGGTTTTTCACAAAGTGTAATTAATTTATACTACAGCACAGTAGGCTGACACACAGCCAAATGCAATTCGTAGCGGCATGCACCTATAACAATTGTTTGCGGACCGCAATAATACCAAAGAAGAAGACCACTTCCTTCAGTCTGCTCTATTCCGTGAAGCGGAAGAAGTATACAGCCACTGACTACTGCGGAGGTTGCATTGCTTTTAATGCCTCATGGCCACTGCAGAGGTCGGATTGAACATACATCGGGTTTTACTGCTTCGCTGCACAGATAGCGCTGCTGCAATCAGTCTGGTATTTTATAGGCTACCCTTACTGGGCCTCAGTAAATTATTACTATCTGGACTCTCGATGAGGACGTTGTTCCAAGTGGCTCTCGGGTAGAGGTAGAGGTAGACGATAACAGATATCAGGATTCTTGGTGAATAGGGTGTTGAACGTTTTATTGACTAATAGATCAGGTAAAATATTATCCAAGATCTTTCTGAAATACGATTAGCCTACATTAGACGTTTATTTGTCACAACTTAAATCGAATTTCGATATTTAAAAGGACGTTTGATTGCTCTGGTCTAGCTGTGACAAAGAAAGTAACTAGTGTAGGCTAGCTACAGATTTACTCTTGAGGTTTTTTTATTTGAAGAAAAAATAGCTTCCACGATGGATCAGGTAAGTTTGGTTTACTTTTATTAACAGTATACCTACTGTGGTGTATAACATGTATAGGCCTAGTTTTCATCATCTGGTGGTAATAAACTCTTGGTATATTTTGGCCTTCAGCAAAGTAGCCTACAGATTGATACAAGGCAATGCGCAAAGAGCAGCTAAAGTCAGAACCATGGAGAAATGAGTCCAAGCCTACACCTTGCAGTAGGGGTGTTGGTAAAATCACCAGGGAAGCCAATTCAGAAAAATCGCCATATTACAACCTATTTGTTGTGATAATTGCGTTTTTTGTTATATGACCTGTTACTTTATATGCCTTGACACAGCCGAGACAAGAAGACGGTGGCAAAATAAATTCAACCACACCTTTTTTTCAATCATAAAACCGGAGAGGAACATCTGTCTGGTTGAGTTTATAAAACATGTTGCATGTAACAAACAGTTACGTGACCTACAGAATGGTCAAGCAAGTTAATGTTTTCGGCCTACTAAACAACTATTGATTTAGAGTTACCGCAAGTCGCAAAGAAAACAGGCGCTGCCTCCACTATTCAAGCACCATTTCAACTTCATCATCTAATCACCTATGCTTAGTCTACAACCGTGACAACTAAAATATACCAAAAACCAGGGGTGCAACTTTCACTGGGGATAGGGTGGACATGTGCCCCAACTTTCTTAAATTGCACTATAGTTTCCATAAAGTGACCATTTGACTAAGTTTGTAGGTGCAACAGTATTTTTTATTTCTGTCCATTAAGAACCAACGATGTGCTACCTTTTTGTAGCATTTCTGACAATGCTAACTTAATTTGAGCCAAATCTGAGTTCTATCTAACCTGGTCAGCAACGTGGATACTTGGCAACAATACAGCTGCTATTAGCTAACGTTAGCTTGCTTGTCCAATGTCCAGCAGCTAGCCTCTTTAGCTAGCTAACACGAGTTAGCTGAAAGTAGCTAGCTAGTTCGTTAGAACCAGACAACATGGACACAGAAGCTAGCTAATGATAGCTAGTTCATGTCCAAATGCCACTCATAATTTTTTTTTCTAAACATAGCTACATCAGTTCAAAACCAAATTGTCATGCTGCTACCTTACAATGCATGCAATGCAATGGACTTTTGCAACACTAGCTAGCTATCTACTCCATAGAACAAGCAATGCTAAGAGCTAGCTACAGTTGAAGTCAGAAGTTTACATACACCTTAGCCAAATATATTTAAACTCAGTTTTTCACAATTCCTGAAATTTAATCCTAGTAAGAAATTCCATGTCTTAGGTCAGTTAGGATCACCACTTAATTTTAATAATGTGAAATGTCTGAATAATAGTAGAGAGAATTATTTAGTTCAGCTTTTATTTCTTTCAGCACGTTCCCAGTGGGTCAGAAGTTTACATACACTCAATTTGTATTTGGTAGCATTGCCTTTAAATTGTTTAACTTGGGTCAAACGTTTCAGGTAGCCTTCCAAAAGCTTCCCACAATAAGTTGGGGGAATTTTGGAGCAGTGGCTTCTTCCTTGCTGAGCGGCCTTTCAGGTTATGTCGATATAGGACATGTTTTACTGTGGATATAGATACTTTTGTACCTGTTTCCTCCAGCATCTTCACAAGGTCCTTTGCTGTTGTTCTGGGATTGATTTGCACTTTTCGACCAAAGTACGTTCATCTCTAGGAGACAGAACGCGTCTCCTTCCTGAGCGGTATGATGGCTGCGTTGTCCCATGGTGTTTATTCTTGCGTACTATTGCTTGTAGAGATGAACGTTGCACCTTCAGGCGTTTGGAAATTGCTCCCAAGGATGAACCAGACTTGTGGAGGTGTACAATGTTTTTTTCTGATTTCTAGGCTGATTTCTTTTCATTTTCCCATGATGTCAAGCAAAGAGGCACTGAGTTTGAAGGTAGGCATTGAAATACATCCACAGGTACACCTCCAATTGACTCAAATGATGTCAATTAGCCTATCAGACGCTTCTAAAGCCACAATATCATTTTCTGGAATTTTCCAAGCTGTTTAACGGCACTGTCAACTTAGTGTATGTAAACTTCTGACCCACTGGAATCGTGATACAGTGAATTATAAGTGAAGTAATCTGTCTGTAAACAATTGTTGGAAAAATGTACTTGTCATGCACAAAGTAGATGTCCTAACTGACTTACCAAACTATAGTTTGTTAACAAGAACTCTGTGGAGTGGTTGAAAAATATATTTTAATTACTCCAACCTAAGTGTATGTAAACTTCCGACTTCAACTGTATATTTCACTGTCAGACAGGACACAACTCAAACTGTATCTGAGAAAACAAATACACATGTAGGAACAAATGCATGTTGGCTAGCATCAGGACAAACTCACCAATTTAAGTATGTGCCTTCTCCTGTCTGCTTGACATTTTAATCCAAATCTGTTTAGATCAACAGTGCCAAACTAACAATTCTGCCAATTGACCGGCTTGATTGTTTTTACAGCTTTGATCTGGATGCTGGACTAGCCCATATTTTGGATATTTGTTAAATATTTTATCTCAATGACATGTTTTGCTAAAACAATGGTTTAAGGAAATACAGGCAGACACCACATTACACAAGACAAAACCGCTCGGTCAGTTAATTATGACGGTCTTGTAAGGATAAAAGCAAAGCTTGCTTTCATATACACTGAACAAAAATATAAACGCAATAATTCTGCCAATTGACCGGCTTGATTCTGGCAATTGACCGGCTTGATTGTTTTTACAGCTTTGATCTGGATGCTGTACTAGCCCATACAGCGGGGGGGAAAAAGTATTTTGTCAGCCACCAATTGTGCAAGTTCTCACACTTAAAAAGATGAGAGGCCTGTAATTTTCATCATAGGTACACGTCAACTATGACAGACAAATTGAGGATAAAAAATCCAGAAAATCACATTGTAGGATTTTTAATGAATTTATTTGCAAATTATGGTGGAAAATAAGTATTTGGTCACCTACAAACAAGCAAGATTTCTGGCTCTCACAGACCTGTAACTTCTTCTTTAAGAGGCTCCTCTGTCCTCCACTCGTTACCTGTATTAATGGCACCTGTTTGAACTTGTTATGAGTATAAAAGACACCTGTCCACAACTTCAAACAGTCACACTCCAAACTCCACTATGGCCAAGACCAAAGAGCTGTCAAAGGACACCAGAAACAAAATTGTAGACCTGCACCAGGCTGGGAAGACTGAATCTGCAATAGGTAAGCAGCTTGGTTTGAAGAAATCAACTGTGGGAGCAATTATTAGGAAATGGAAGACATACAAGACCACTGATAATCTCCCTTGATCTGGGGCTCCACGCAAGATCTCACCCCTTGGGGTCAAAATGATCACAAGAACGGTGAGCAAAAATCCCAGAACCACACTGGGGGACCTAGTGAATGACCTGCAGAGAGCTGGGACCAAAGTAACAAAGCCTACCATCAGTAACACACTACGCCGCCAGGGACTCAAATCCTGCAGTGCCAGATGTGTCCCCCTGCTTAAGCCAGTACATGTCCAGGCCCGTCTGAAGTTTGCTAGAGTCCATTTGGATGATCCAGAAGAGGATTGGGAGAATGTCATATGGTCAGATGAAACCAAAATATAACTTTTTGGTAAAAGCTCAACTCGTCGTGTTTGGAGGACAAAGCATGCTGAGTTGCTTCCAAAGAACACCATACCTACTGTGAAGCATGGGGGTGGAAACATCATGCTTTGGGGCTGTTTTTCTGCAAAGGGACCAGGATGATGGGGCCATGTATCGTGAGATTTTGTGTGAAAACCTCCTTCCATCAGCAAGGGCATTGAAGATGAAACGTGGCTGGGTCTTTCAGCATGACAATTATCCCAAACACACCGCCCGGGCAACGAAGAAGTGGGTTCGTAAGAAGCATTTCAAGGTCCTGGAGTGGCCTAGCCAGTCTCCAGATCTCAACCCCATAGAAAATCTTTGGAGGGAGTGTAAAGTTTGTCTCTCATAGTTGACGTGTACCTATGATGAAAATTACAGGCCTCTCATCTTTTTAAGTGGGAGAACTTGACCAATCGGTGGCTGACTAAATACTTTTTTCCCCACTGTATTTTGGATATTTGTTAAATATTTTATCTCAATGACATGTATTGCTAAAACAATTGTTGCGTTTTTATATTTTTGTTCAGTATAATTTTAAATAAAAGCTTGAAAAGGTAGTGGAATGGGATTAGTGTGGTGTGTGTGTGTGTGAAGGATCATTGTATGCATTAAAAATCCCAGTGTAGGAGCACCTCCTCTAAGAGTCGGAATTGGGCTTTTTGAGAATGCTTGACTCATAAGCAACCTGCATAAACATTGTTTAAAGTACAATAGACCAACATAGCTACTGTAGGAGCATGGGTGGAGTAGGGATTGTGGTGCTCATGGGAATGTCCTTTTTCAGATTCAGACCAATGCCTACTTTTCACTTAAAACAGTTTTACTATAAAATAGATTTCTTGACACTGATAAGGGCACAGGAATATGTGTCTACTAAATTGCATAGCGACTGTAAAATATGCTACATTAAAGGCTGACTCAGCTAAATGACGCCACAAGTAGCACTGCAGATATTGCAATGAGCGAGATGCAAGACTTCGCTCTCACTCAGCCACACACAGTATATGCACATATGAAAGGGTACGCTTCACGCTGTTCCAGGATGCTAGCCATGGGATCAAAACAGTGGAGAAGTTTAGCCTCGCACTTCAACGTTCTTTGTTATTGCGGAAATTCTTCTTGGATAGGCCTACCTCAAATCCCGGCAGTGTGTTAACTTAATTTAAAATATTTAACTTAATAAATAACTTAGTATGTGAAGACCCTGGTCTTACCCCAACCAGCAGTGCAGCCACCAGTCCCAGGGGGGCCCTCAAGGAGGTATCGTGACAGACAGTTGTAGGGTACATTGCTTTATAAAATAAGCAACAACCGCCTAGACCAATTCCAGGGTTGAATTTAATCATCTCAATTTTGCCGTATTTTAAAGTGTTAAATAATGTTATGGTGTTAAATAATGTTTTATAGTGTTCAATAATGGTAGGCCTACATCAAAGTTTGTTTTTTTATCTGCAGGAACAGTTGCACCAATGGCCCTCACACTAGCTCCACTTCTGCCTAGATACTATGTTAAGGAATCCCTCATTATCTTTCCTTCCTCCCAAAATGTGCACTTTCTCTTCACTGGTTTGAAAGGAAATGATTGGTATAAAACATATGGTGGATACTCCCACTAGCCCATGACTTTTCAATTAGTTGCGATTTTCACAAGTATGTGTTACATTTTCAGAACTTTAAGCACAAAAATAGGTTTCAAAACTCTTAGGCCATTTTCAATTGATTACTTTTGAAAATATTTTCCTGACATTTGTTAACAATACATTTAACTATAATTTCATCAAACTGCTAAAAACTGAACTACGAAGACAACATTGTATAGTGTCTACTTTACGTACAGTTTGAAAACTGTATGAATTGACATTAATTTAATTTAGGTTGGAAGGTAAAACCAAATAATATATGGATTTGGCTGTAAAAACTACATTATCCTTCTTCAGCCAGTGTGCTTCTATACAGTAGGGCATCGTGGGTCACTGTGCTACCATTTGAAATTATTGTGTAGTGTACAATGCACTGCTGAAATACTTGGGTGGTAAATTACAGTTTATTCCACTCATTATCTGAATAATGTTACACTGTGAGCTGATTTTAGATGATGATGTTACAGTAACAAGTCACATAGAAAAGTTGAAATTGAGTAATGGGGCAGAAATTGCACAAAGCTACACCAATACCTTTTTACTGTAGGCTTCTGCTACATGCCACAATACCCCTATATCTGATGGTTTCTTCTATTCATGTAATGTATAAGGATACTGAAATTATAAGACTGAAATTTTTCTCAACATGCTCCAATAGTGGGATAATGAGTAGCAGTAGTTCAGGTGTTTAGGTTTTTCCTCACTGGTTATTTGAACAAATCACGATTTCGCAGGTGTTAGCATCTTTCAAAAAGTGATTTGAAAAAAGCTGTACATTTGTGGAAAGTAGTGAACGATTGTACACTTCAGGAGAAAGGAGATATTTTAAGGATGCACCCAATCAATCAGAGATTTAGAATACAGTAATTAAATGATTGTTTTAATAATATTCTATGTACAATACTTCCTGTGGTCACCAGGACAGAGCTAGCCCATCCCCCTCCACCCTGCTGGAGTCCCCTGGTCACAACTCTCCTGGTAGAGCCTTACTGCTGGGTCTGAAGAGGGTGTCTGTGTGGCTGGTCGACTGCAGGAAAACACCAGGGCAGAGTGGAACTGTAAGAGAAGGACACGAGGAGGGTGATGGAGATTTGATTTCATCAAGTAAGAACAATGGGGTGTGTGGATTAGACTACAATCTGCTTCTGCAACTTCTGTTAATTGATTTTATAAACAGTAAAACACTCAATGGCCAGTTAATTGTCGATCCAATTTTGTGAATGGAGGGTGGGGGGGTGTACCTAATCAACTGGCCACTGAGTGTACAGTGAGGGAAAAAAGTATTTGATCCCCTGCTGATTTTGTACTTTTGCCCACTGACAAAGACATGATCAGTCTATAATTTTAATGGTAGGTTTATTTGAACAGTGAGAGAAAGAATAACAACAACAAAAAATTTCAGAAAAACGCATGTCAAAAATGTTATAAATTGATCTGCATTTTAATGAGGGAAATAAGTATTTGACCCCTCTGCAAGACATGACTTACTTGGTGGCAACACCCTTGTTGGCAATCACAGAGGTCAGACGTTTCTTGTAGTTTTCCACCAGGTTTGCACACATCTCAGGAGGGATTTTGTTCCACTCCTCTTTCCAGATCTTCTCCAAGTCATTAAGGTTTCGAGGCTGATGTTTGGCAACTTGAACCTTCAGCTCCCTCCACAGATTTTCTATGGGATTAAGGTCTGGAGACTGGCTAGGCCACTCCAGGACCTCAATGTGCTTCTTCTTGAGCCACTCCTTTGTTGCCTTGGCCGTGTGTTTTGGGTCATTGTCATGCTGGAATACCCATCCACAACCCATTTTCAATGCCCTGGCTGAAGGAAGGAGGTTCTCACCCAAGATTTGATGATACATGGCCCTGTCAATCGTCCCTTTGATGCGTTGAAGTTGTCCTATCCCCTTAGCAGAATAACACCCCCAAACCATAATGTTTCCACCTTCATGTTTGACGGTGGGGATGGTGTTCTTGGGGTCATGGGCAGCATTCCTCCTCCTCCAAACACGGCGAGTTGAGTTGATGCCAAAGAGCTCGATTTTGGTCTCATCTGACCACAACACTTTCACCCAGTTCTCCTCTGAATCATTCAGATGTTCATTGGCAAACATCAGACGGCCCTGTATATGTGCTTTCTTGAGCAGGGGGACCTTGCGGGTGCTGCAGGATTTCAGTCCTTCACGGCGTAGTGTGTTACCAATTGTTTTCTTGTTGACTATGGTCCCAGCTGCCTTGAGATCATTGACAAGATCCTCCTGTGTAGTTCTGGGCTGAATCCTCCCCGTTCTCATGATCATTGCAACTCCACGAGGTGAGATCTTGCATGGAGCCCCAGGCCGAGGGAGATTGACAGTTATTTTGTGTTTCTTCCATTTGCGAATAATCGCACCAACTGTTGTCACCTTCTCATCGAGCTGCTTGGCGACAGTCTTGTAGCCCATTCCAGCCTTGTGTAGGTCTACAATCTTGTCCCTGACATTCTTGGAGAGCTCTTTGGTCTTGGACATGGTGGAGAGTTTGGAATCTGATTGATTGCTTCTGTGGACAGGTGTCTTTTATACAGGTAACAAACAGATTAGGAGCACTCCTTTTAAGAGTGTGCTCCTAATCTCAGTTCGTTACCTGTATAAAAGACACCTGGGAGCCAAAAAAATTTCTGATTGAGAGGGGGTCAAATACTTATTTCCCTCATTAAAATGCAAATCAATTTATAACATTTTTGACATGTGTTTTTCTGGATTTTTTTGTTGTTATTCTGTCTCTCACTGTTCAAATAAACCTACCATTAAAATTATAGACTGATCATTTCTTTGTCAGTGGACAAACGAACAAAATCAGCAGGGGATCAAATACTTTTTTCCCTCACTGTATATTGATGATAAGGGCGGCAGGTAATCTAGTGGTTAAGAGCGTTGGGCCACAAATTGAAAGGTTGCTGGTTTGGATCTCTGAGCCGTCTAGGTGGAAAATCTGTCTGTGCCCTTGAGCAAGGTACTTAACCCTAAATGCTCCTTTAAGTCGCTCTGGATAAAAGTGTCTGCTAAATAACACATTTATGAACATTGTTATAGTATTTGTTTATGGACCCATATTTCCAAAACCTAGTTATTCAATGTCTTTTTTTCACAGGGGACACCCCAAACCGTCGTTCTCTCAGTGGGAGGGGCTTATCATCTGGGGCGCCTCAACCACATCATGTTGCTGACCAGACAGAGAAAAGTCTCTCCAGATCCGAACATCTCAAGAAACACCAGCAGAGACATACAAGGAAGAAACCTAACCACTGGTCTTCTGACTGTGGGAAGAGTTTCAGAAGCCGGATTGGAGTCATAATTCAACAGCGGATTAACAACGGAGAGAAACCGTACTGCTGCTCTCATTGTGGGAAGAGTTTCACTGCCTCTCAAACCTTAAAATGCCATCAGAGAATTCATACAGGGGAGAGGCCTTACCCCTGCGTTGATTGTGGGAAATGGTTTGCTTTTTTGAGAGCTCTAAACATACACAAGCTGACACACACTGGAGAGAAACCTTATAGCTGTGATCAGTGTGGGAAGAGCTTTGCTCAATCAGGCCAGCTGACTATACACCAGCGCATACACACAGGAGAGAAGCCTTATAGCTGTGATCAGTGTGGGAAGAGCTTCAGTCAATCAGGGAGCCTGAATTCACACCAGCGAATACACACTGGAGAGAAATCTTATAGCTGTGATCAGTGTGGGAAGAGCTTTTCTCGATCAATACATCTGACTATACACCAGCGCATACACACAGGAGAGAAGCCTTATAGCTGTGATCAGTGTGGGAAGAGCTTCAGTCAATCAGGGAGCCTGAATTCACACCAGCGAATACACACTGGAGAGAAGCCTTATAGCTGTGGTCAGTGTGGAAAGAGCTTTGCTTTCTCAGGAGAGCTGACTAGACACCTGCGATCACACACAGGAGAGAAGCCTTATAGCTGTGGTCAGTGTGGAAAGAGCTTTGCTTTCTCAGAAGAGCTGACTAGACACCTGCGAACACACACAGGAGAGAAGCCTTATAGCTGTGATCAGTGTGGAAAGAGCTTTGCTTGCTGTGCACAGCTGACTAGACACCTGCGAACACACACTGGAGAGAAGCCTTATAGCTGTGGTCAGTGTGGGAAGAGCTTCAGTCATTTATGGAATCTGAATTCACACCAGCGAACACACACTGGAGAGAAGCCTTATAGCTGTGATCAGTGTGGGAAGAGCTTCAGGCAATTAGGGAATCTGAATTCACACCTGCAAACACACACTGGAGTGAAGCCTTATAGCTGTGATCAGTGTGGGAAGAGCTTCAGTCATTCAGGGAGTCTGAATTCACACCAGCGAACACATACAGGAGAGAAACCTTATAGCTGTGATCAGTGTGGGAAGAGCTTTGCTTGCTCTGCACAGCTGACTAGACACCTGCGAACACACACTGGAGAGAAGCCTTATTGCTGTGATCAGTGTGGGAAGAGCTTCAGTCAATTAGGGAATCTGAATTCACACCAGCGAACACACACTGGAGTGAAGCCTTATAGCTGTGATCAGTGTGGGAAGAGCTTCAGTCATTCAGGGAATCTGAATTCACACCAGCGAACACACACTGGAGAGAAGCCTTAGACTGAATTCACACCCGCGAACACATACTAGAGAGAACCCTTAGTTAGGTATATGTGGGAAGAGCTTTGTTCATTTAGGGCCAATGAGAAAACACCAAAAATCACAAAAATGACGTATTTCATCTCCTTCCAATCCGGTTCCAGATCCCTAAATAAAGGATCAATAGAAAACATCTAGTGAACAGTCATATCCATCTCCCATTCTTAAATCAGGTTACTTATTCTGATCACCATGGTAACCTCTGTGGAGCATAATATGCAGCTCTGATCTAGGATCAGGTCTCCCCTGTGTCTATGTAATATCACTCATTGGGATCTAAATGGATAAATGCTATCATAGAAAATGTCATAGTGAACCTGTGTGTGTTGGGGGGATGTTGATAATTGTATCTTCTTTCATATACTCATGATACCATTATTATTAAATGTCATTATGTAGAATAATGTTTCAACAATAGGTGTATATTCATGTATTCAATTGATCAATAAATTCAATCCATTATCTTCTAAACAAGAAGTTATCACTTTAATTTGATATTTTTATAATCATTATCTAAATTGATTAAAATGCTCCTAAAACTAATCAATGATACATTGGATCATAATATCTATGAGGTCAAGGCAAGAACTATGAATACTGTGTCTTGTAACAACGGTTAATGTAATAACTTTTAGATTTGTAATGGAAAAAAACTGGTAAATGTAATATCTTGTCAGGTAATATAAAATGTTGAATTGTCATAGTAATAACTTTTCCATTTAATGTAATAAGTTACATTATCAGGTGAGTAACCTTTTTTTGGATGAATAACAATGACTTCAACCGATCATGTAATATCACCTAAACCAATTTTTTATGTATTACTTCACTAATGTTAATGCACATACCACACTCCACCAATTGCAAACCCACACACACAAACCTATGCACTTGTACTCACACACAAACACACACTCTAATCATCAAATTGTATTGCTTGCATACACATACAGTACCAGTCAAAAGTTAGGACACATCTACTCATTCCAGGGTTTTTCTTAATTTTTTATCTTTTATATATTGTAGAATAATAGTGAAGACAAACTATGAAATAACACATATTGAATCATGTAGTAACCAAAAATGTGTTAAACAAATCAAAATATATTTTATATTTGAGGTTCTTCAAAGTAGCCACCCTTTGCCTTGATGACAGCTTTGCACACGTGGCATTCTCTCAACCAGCTTCACCTGGAATGCTTTTCCAACAGTCTTGAAGTAGTTCCCACATATGCTGAGCACTTGTTGGCTGCTTTTCCTTCACTCTGCGGTCCGACTCATCCCAAACCATCTCAATTGGTTTGAGGTCGGGTGATTGTGGAGGCCAGGTCATCTGATGCAGCACTCCATCTCTCTCCTTCTTGGTCAAATAGCCCTTACACAGCCTGGAGGTGTGTTTTGGGTCATTGTCCTGTTGAAAAACAAATTATAGTTTTGATGTCTTCACTATTATTCTACAATGTAGAAAATAGCACAAATAAAGAAATCCCCTTGAATGAGCAGGTGTGTCCAAACTTTTGATTGGTACTGTATTTAGCAGACGTTATTGCGGGTGTAGAAATGCTTGTGCTCCTAGCTCCAACAGTGCAGTAATATCTAACAATACACAACAATACAAACACATCTAAAATATACACACCTGTACAATCATACACACACACACACACACATTGATAAAACATTTACTGAATTAATCTGTAGACCTTATAGTCAACGAGCTAGGGGGCTCACTTAGGGTGAAAATGTCCCTTAGTTATTATTTTTAAAGATCTATGTCCATAGAGGGTAAAATGTGTTCTATCATTGCAGCAATGGTAGCTTTCTGTGTGTTATCACTATTTCTATCTATCCCTCCATCCCATTCAGTTTTCCCATAGGGGTTTTACCCTATGACAATGTCAGCATACATAATTTATGTCATAAAAAAAGCATATAAATCACATTAAGGCTTCATAATTCATAAAGGTCATATTAACCAACTGCTATTATTTCATAGAACAAAAGGTATAAGATCTCCTATGCTAACCTTATTTTCTGCGCTTATTCCAAAACCCACATTTTTCCCCATTAATTTTGTCCCATAGGGATGGCTGAACGAGCCAAAGGTAACTCATTTCTGAGTTTTAAGACTGTCGAGCTTGTATAGCTCGATATTGACATGATTGGTTGACGGTAAGTGGGGGTGGTACTTCCTGTATAAACACAAACTACCTTCCTTGACTACCTCCTATACAATGAAGCCAACAAGCTATTGGCCAATAGCTTTAACATCACATGTATGTAAGATTATGGAACATATGATTACGGAGAGGGTAACTTACTTCCTGTAAAGCAGAGTATATAGTATAGCCACATCAGAGTGGGTTCAGGAAGGGTACGGGAACTATGGATCCAGTGCTCTGCTGAGAAGCAGAGGTCATGAAGGCTCAGGTGAACAAGGAGACTGTTGTAGCTGTCTTTTTTCATGTGGAGAAGTCGTATGATATGATGTGGAAGGAGGGGTTGTTAATCAAGCTTGATATTATGGGGGTAGGAGGAAGAACGTACAACTGGATAAAGGATTTCCTGTTTGGAAGGTCTATCAGGTGAGGGTGGGGAAGTCTTTATCAGGCAGCTACTTGGTGGATAACGGTACACCACATGAGAGTGTGATTAGTCCTCTGTTGTTCTCAATCATGATCAATGATGTTTACTCTCAGGTACAGCCAGATATAGGGAGGTCGTTATTTGCAGATGATGAGGCCTTATGGAAGAGGGGAAGAAATGTGCCATACATAGTCAGGAAGGTACAGCAAGCAATTGATGAGGTAGAGCGGTGGGCATTAATGTGGGGATTCAGATTCTCTGTAGAGAGAACTCAAACAGGGTTCTTTACCAGGAGGAAGGTGGGAGATGAGGTATGCTTGAGGTTATATGGAAGAAACTTGGAGAGGGTGGGGGCCTTCAGGTTCCTTGGGGTATACTTTGACACTAGACTGACCTGGGCAGAACACATTGAGAGAGTGGTGGGAAAGTGTAAGAAGGTGCTAAATGGGATGCGCTGTCTGACGCGGAAGCAGTGGGGGGCTGGGCATTCCTCATTGAAGACCATGTATGTAGCATTGATCCGATCTGTATTAGACTATGGCAGTATAGCATTTGGTTCGGCAGCCTGGACCTCACTGGAAAGAATAGATGCCATACAGGGGCAAGGACTCAGAATATGCAGTGGGGCGTTTCGGACGTCCCCAGTGGCTGCATTACAGGTAGAGATGGGGGATATGCCATTGCAGATTAGGAGACAGCAGCTGGCAATGAATTATTGGGTCAACCTACAAGGACATGGGGTGTCTCATCCTTCGAAAGGGATTTTACAGGCATGCTGGGAACAATAGCAAAGACAGAACACAAGCTTTGGGGGGGGGGAGGGAATGGGACTGTGTGGAAGGGAGTTTAGTCCAATGGTAGTTATTCCTGTAAATCCACCATGGCTACTCCCGCCTCCAGTGGTTGATCTAGAAGTGTTGGAGAGACTACAGGAAGATACGGAGGGTGTTGATCCATCTGATTTCTTTAAGAGACGTCTGGAAACTATGTATCAGGATTTTGTAGCCATTTACACAGATGGTTCAAAAGATCCAAGGACAGGATGTACTGGGTCAGCATTTGTAGTGCAGGAATGTGGGGTGGAAGTCAGGAAACGTATTACAGATCATCTGGCTGTATATACGGCAGAGCTGATGGCCATACTGTTGGCCTTGCATTGGGTGGAGGAAGACAAACAAGACAGAGTAGTTATTTGCTCTGATTCATGTGCAGTGGTAATGAGTCTCCAGTCATTTAGCTCACGTAGCAGACAAGACCTGCTTTATGAGGGGCTACAAACCCATGGCACGATTAAACAGATGGGTATACAGATACGATTTTTCTTGGGTCCCAGCCCATGTGGGGGTGGAAGGGAACGAGGCAGTAGATGAACTGGCTAAACAAGCACTTAGTAGTGGGGATGTTGATGTTGATGTTTCAATGAGCAAGGCAGAGGCACAAAGACTGAAATATACAGTGATGGTGCAGAAATGGCAGGAGCAGTGGAATAGAGATATACTAAGGGAAGGCATTTATTTCAAGTACAGAGGAAATTCGGGGACGACGACAGGAAGGGACAGAAGAGAGGAGGCTATTTTTACAAGATTAAGGGTGAGACACAGCCAGTTGAATAAGACATTAAATGTGATAGGAAAGTGTGATTATTGTCAGGAAACAGAGACCGTGGAGCATGTATTGCTGCAGTGTGGGCAGTATCAGGGGGAAAGAGAGGATGAGATCTAGTATGAGGGAGAAGGGGATACAGGAAATTAGTTTAGAGTATATTGAGTAGAACGTCATTAGATATAGTCTCAAATATTTTATATTTTTTAAGAGTAACAGGGCTGGCAGGTAGACTTTAGTTTCTCCCTGTCTCTGGCCCACAGTCCTGTACAGTAGGTGGCGGTAATGCACCATAACGTTGGATGAAAACTGCCGATAAACCCCACTGAAGAAGAAGACTACCTCCTTCCAGCAGTGTGTAGCAGGGAGATTCCTAGATGTGAGAATTGTGCAGGAGGACCTGAGACACAGGAATGTGTAGTATTGATGGAAAAAGTTGTGTGTGTAAACTGTAGGGGTACCCATGGTGCTGGAGATCAGAGGTGTCCGGTGAGAGAAAGACAGGTTGAGGTTGCCAGGATCAGAGTAGTGCAGAAGGTGTCGTATGCTGAGGCAGTGGATAGAGTAGTAGAGGAAGATGGTTCCAGGGTGAGGGATACTGAGAGGATCCATGTGATTAGGCCGAGGTCAACAGAGAGTGATGGGAATAACATGCCATGGTTGTCAACTGTACCACAGGAATAGAACGTAATGCAGTGCCTTAGACCACTGCGCCACTCGGGTTAGTTGGTTTTCCCTCACTAACTTTAAGCATCAGTTGTCAGAGCAGTTTACCGATCACTGCACAGCCAATCTGTAATTAGCCCACCCAACTACCTCATCCCCATATTGTTATTTATTTTAATTATTTGAATCCCATTATCTCTATTTGCACATCACCTTCTGCATATCTGTCATTCCAATGTTAATAATAATAATAATAATTTGCCATTTAGGAGACGCTTTTATCCAAAGCGACTTACGGTCATGCGCGCATACATTCTTTTGGTGTATGGCTGGTCCCGGGGATCGAACCCACTACCTTGGCGTTACAAGCGCCGTGCTCTACCAGCTGAGCTACAGAGGACCAAATTGTATTTATTTAGTACTATGGCCTATTTATTGCCTTTCCTCCATAACTTGTAACGTATATATCGATTTTTCTATTGTGTTATTGACTGAACTTTTTGTTTATCCCATATGTAACTGTGTTGTTGTTGTTTTTATCGCACTGCTTTGCTTTATCTTGGCCAAGTCGCAGTTGTAAATGAGAAGTTGTTCTCAACTGGCTTACCTGATTTAATAAAGGTGAAATAAAAATAAATGAAAATGAATTAATACTACAGAATAGTGGGCAGACACACAGCCACCTCACTAGGTGGCGGCATGCACCTATTACAATTGTTTGCGGATCGCATTATAACAAAGAAGAAGAAGCCCACTTCCTTCAGTCTGCTCTTTTCCGTGAAGCGGAAAAAGTATACAGCCACTGACTACTGCGGAGGTTGCATTGCTTTTAATGCCTCATTGCCACTGCAGAGGTCTGATTGAACGTATATTGGGTTTTACTGTTTCGCTGCACAGATAGCGCTGCTGTAATCAGTCTGGTATTGTATAAGCTACCCTTACTGGGCCTCAGTAAATTATTACTATCTGGACTCTCGATGAGGATGTTGTTCCAAGTGGCTATCGGGTAGAGGTAGAGGTAGACGATAACAGATATCAGGATGCTATGTGAATTGGGTGTTGAACGTTTCATTGACTCTAGTAGATCAGGTAAAATCTTACCCAGGATCTTTCTGAAGTACGATTAGCCTACATTATACGTTTATTTGTCACAACTGAAATCGAGTTTCGATATTTAAAAGGACGTTTGATTGCTCTGGTCTAGTTGTGACAAAGAAAGTAACTAGTGTGGGCTAGCTACAGATTTACTCTTGAGGTTTTTTTTTTTGAAGAAAGGCTGAAGAAAGAATAGCTTCCACGATGGATCAGGTAAGTTTGGTTTACTTTTCTTAACAGTATGCCTACTGTGGTGTATAACATGTCTAGGCCTAGTTTTCATCATCTGGTGGTAATAAACAGTATATTTTGTCCTTCAGCAAAGTAGCCTACTAGCCTATCGCACACAGATTGATACAAGGCAATGCGCAACGAGCAGCTAAAGTCAGAACCATGGAGAAATAGTGAGTCCAAGTCTACACCTTGCAGTAGGGGTGTTGGTAAAATGACCAGGGAAGCCAATCCAGAAAATTAGCCATTTTACAACCTATTTGTTGTGATAATTGCGTTGTTTGTTCTATAACCTGCTAGTTCATATGCCTTGACACAGCCGAGACAAGAAGACAGTGGCAGAATAAATTCAACTACACCTTTTTTTTCAATCATAAAACCAGAGAGGAACATCTGTCTGGTTGAGTATATAAAACATGTTGCATGTAACAAACAGTTACGTGACCTACAGAATGGTCAAGCAAGTTAATGTTTTCGGGCCTACTAAACAACTTGATTTAGAATTACTGTAAGCAGCAAAGAAAATAATACTAATAATATGCCATTTAGCAGACGCTTTTATCCAAAGCGACTTAGTCATGTGTGCATACATTTTTACGTATGGGAAAACAGGCGCTGCCTCCACTATTCAAGCACCATTTCAACTTCATCATCTAATCACCTATGCTTAGTCTACAACAGTGACAACTATAATATACCAAAAACCAGGGGTGCAACTTTCACTGGGGACGGGGTGGACATGTGCCCCGAACTTTCTTATATTGCATCACCCCCCAGTTTTATCATTGGAATGAGATACAAAACGAGGCAACGGTGTGCTTTAGGACCATGCAGAAGCCTCCCGAGCGGTCGGGTAGGCTGTTTGGAGTGTTTATCCAACTGGAATAAACAATTCAATAATTAAGGCCCCCCAATTCTAAAACCAAATTTGCGCCCCTGCCAAAAACGATTTAGTCTGATCAACCTAAGCTAAATATGTGTATCCATGGTACTGATTTCTGTGTGCGTGCAAGTAGAAAAATAACATGTTGACTCACCCAACTTGTAGAGAAATGTAAATTCCGTCCTCCTCTGTCATACAGTACACGCTTTTTTTTTTTTTTTTTGGCCTAGGCTACCTGGCTAAGATGCTTGCACGCTAGCCTAGTGTTATGATGATTTGTGATACAAAATTCCTGAATGTATGGAGAAATCATAAGCTGTATGTGGACAGAGAACAAGGATAAGCCATGTGTTATGTCGGTCACAAGGGAGTACTCGAAGGTCAGTGTGCCAAGATAGATTGGGGGGCCACTGTTGCTAATCTTAGGATTGGTGCGTGATGGATTGGCCTGGCTAGGGTGCCACCGGACAACAAGGAGAGGAATGATATGTAGGAAGTGAGTGGCAGTTAGTAATAGTTAGCAACTGGGTACGATAAAAGTTGGTTGGAAGGGCATTATATAAGTTGAAAGATGTGGTAAGGAAGTCAGTCATATGATGAGGCAAAGCATATTCCTCTTATTATGTGATCCAGTACTGAAATAAATGTAAATCAAACTTCCATCTGTGTCAACTGCTCTCTTACATCCTGAACTTCTCAATACCAGAAACTCATCATAACACCTAGTAACTTCCATTCATGGCCAACGATGCACCAGGCCATCTAGTTAATGGCCCCTTTTCAAATTATTACTCTTTTTGAGAAGTAACTGTGAGATGCTCATCCCCCCCCCAAAAAAATGTGGACAATTATTATTTTATATTTGGTTTTAGATTCCATTATATTCTATTCGTTAGTCTTCAGTATTTTCTGCGACTACTTCGCTAAAAGTATTGCGTCTGATTAAAACGGCACTATAGTTTCCATAAAGTGATCATTTGAATAAGTTTGTAGGTGCAACAGTTTTTATTTCTGTCCATTTAAGAACCAACAATGTGCTACCTTTTTGTAACATTTCTGACAATGCTAACTTAATTTCAGCCAAATCTGAGTTCTATCTAACCTGGTCAGCAACTTGGATGCTTGGCAACAATACAACTGCTCTTAGCTAACGTTAGCTTGCTTGTCCAATGTCCAGCAGCTAGCCTCTTTAGCTAGCTAACACCAGTCAGCTGAAAGTAGCTAGCTAACAAACAGGCAAAGAATGGTAGCTAGCTGTAATTGTTCATGGAAGGTTTGTTACACAAATAACTTCTGCCATTAGCTAGTTAGAACCAGACAACATCGACACAGAAGCTAGCTAATGATAGCTAGTTAACGTCCAAATGCCGGTCGTACATTTTTGTTCAAAACATAGCTACATTAGTTCAAAAACCAAATTGTCATGCTGCTACCTTACAATGCATGCAATGCAATGGACTTTTGCAACACTAGCTAGCTATCTACTCCATAGAACAAGCTATGCTAAGAGCTAGCTACAGTTGAAGTCAGAAGTTTACATACACTTTAGCCAAATACATTTAAACTCAGTTTTTCACAATTCCTTACATTTAATCCTAGTAAAAATGCCCTGTTTTAGGTCAGTTAGGATCACCACTTTATTTTAAGAATGTGAAATTTCAGAATAATAGTAGAGAGAATGATTTAGTTCAGCTTTTATTTTTTTCAGCACATTCCCAGTGGGTCAGAAGTTTACATACACTCAATTTTGGCCCATTCCTCTTGGCAGAGCTGGTGTAACTGAGTCAGGTTTGTAGGCCTTCTTGCTCGCACACGCTTTTTCAGTTCTGCCCACAAATACCTTCTATACACTCCAATAGTTCTACACACTCCAATACCTTGACTTTGTTGTCCTTAAGCCATTTTGCCACAACTTTGAAAGTATGCTTGGCGTCATTGTCCATTTGGAAGACCCATTTGCGACCAAGCTTTAACTTCCTGACTGATGTTTTTAGATGTTGCTTCAATATATCCACATATTTTTCCTTCCTCATGATGCCATCTATTTTTTGAAGTGCACCGGTCCCTCCTGCAGCAAAGCACCCCCACAGCATGATGCTGCCATGGGGTTCTTCGGCTTGCAAGCTTTCCCTTTTTTCCTCCAAACATAACAATGGTCATTATGGCCAAACAGTTCTATTTTTGTTTCATCAGACCAGAGGACATTTCTCCAGAAAGTACGATCTTTGTCCCCATGTGCAGTTGCAAACCGTAGTCTGTTTTTTTTATGGCAGTTTTGGAGCAGTGGCTTCTTCCTTGCTGAGCAGCCTTTCAGGTTATGTCGATATAGAACTTGTTTTACTGTGGATATAGTTACTTTTGTACCTGTTTCCTCCAGCATCTTCACAAGGTCCTTTGCTATTGTTCTGGGATTGATTTGCACTTTTCGACCAAAGTACGTTCATCTCTAGGAGACAGAACGCGTCTCCTTCCTGAGCGGTATGATGGCTGCGTGGTCCCATGGTGTCTATACTTGTGTACTATTGTTTGTACAGATGAACGTTGTACCTTCAGGCATTTGGAAATTGCTCCCAAGGATGACCCAGACTTGTGGAGGTGTACAATGTTTTTTTCTGAGGTCTAGGCTGATTTCTTTTAATTTTCCCATGATGTCAAGCAAAGAGGCACTGAGTTTGAAGGTAGGCATTGAAATACATCCACAGGTACACCTCCAATTGACTCAAATGATGTCAATTAGCCTATCAGAAGCTTCTAAAGCCATGATATCATTTTCTGGAAATTTCCAAGCTGTTTAACGGCACAGTCAACTTGGTGTATGTAAACTTCTGACCCACTGGAATCGTGATACAGTGAATTATAAGTTAAATAATCTGTCATGCACAAAGTAGATTTCTTAACTGACTTGCCAAACTATAGTTTGTTAACAAGAACTTTGGAGTGGTTGAAAAACTAGTTTTAATGACTCCAACCTAAATGTATGTAAACTTCCGACTTCAACTGTATATTTCACTGTCAGACAGGACACAACTCAAACTGTATCTGAGAAAACAAATACACATGTAAACAGCACGTTGTGCAGTGAACAAATCCATGTTGTCTAGCATCAGGACAAACTCACCAGTTTCAAAAATCCAGAATAAATTCAAGTATGCGCCTTCTCCTGTCTTCTTTACATTTTAATCCAAATCTATTTAGATCAACAGTGCCAAACTAACAATTCTGCCAATTGACCGGCTTGATTGTTTTTACAGCTTTGATCTGGATGCTGGACTAGCCCATATTTTGGATATTTGTTAAATATTTTATCTCAATCACATGTATTGCTAAAACAATGGTTTAAGAAAATACAGGCAGGCACCACATTACACAAGACAAAACCGCTCGGTCAATTAATTATGATGGTCTTGTAAGGATAAAAGCAAAGCTTGCTTTCATATACACTGAACAAAAATATAAACGCATCATGTAAAGTGTTGGTTTCATGAGCTGAAATAAAAAATTCCAGAAATGTTCCATACGCACAAAAAGCTTATCTCTCAAATGTTTTGCACAAATTTGATTACATCCCTGTTAGTGAGCATTTCTCCATTGCAAGATAATCCATCCAACCACATTGGGCTCGGAACAATAGAAGGTGAATCTAAAATGTGCAGTTTTGTCACACAACATATTGCCACGTCTCCAAGTTTTGAGGGAGCGTGCATTTGGCATGCTGACTGCAAGAACATCCACCGCAGCTGTTGGCAGAGAATTGATTGTTCATTTCTCTACCATATGCCGCCTCCAACGTCGATTTAGAGAATTTGGCAGTACGTCCAATCAGGCCTCACAATTGCAGACCATGTATATGGTATCGTGTGGGCGAGCGGTTTGCTGATGATAACATAGTGAACAGAGTGCCCCATGGTGGGGTTATGGTATGGGCAGGCCTAAGCTATGGACAATGAACACCATTGCATTTTATCGATTGGCAATTTGAATGCACAAAAATACTGCAAGATCTTGAGGCCCATATTGTTTTATGGTAGCTGTAACCAACAGATGCATATCTGTATTCCCAGTCATGTGAAATCCATAGATTAGGGCCTAATGAAGTTATTTCAATTGAATGATTTCTTCATATGAAGTAAAAACTTTGAAATTGTTGCATGTTGCGTTTTTATATTTTTGTTCAGTATAATTTAAAATAAAAGCTTGAAAAGGTAGTGGAATGGGATTAGTGTGGTGTGTGTGAAGGATCATTGTATGCATTAAAAATCCCAGTGTAGGAGCACCTCCTCTAAGAGTCTGAATTGGGCTTTTTGAGAATGCTTGACTCATAAGCAACCTGCATAAACATTGTTTAAAGTACAATAGACCAACATAGCTACTGTAGGAGCATGGGTGGAGTAGGGATTGTGGTGCTCATGGGAATGTCCTTTTTCAGTTTCAGACCAATGCCTACTTTTCACTTAAAACAGTTTTACTATAAAATAGATGTCTTGACTGTGATAAGGGCACAGGAATATGTGTCTACTAAATTGCATAGCGACTGTAAATTATGCTACATTAAAGGCAGACTCAGCTAAATGACGCCACAAGTAGCACTGCAGATATTGCAATGAGTGAAATGCAAGACTTCGCTCTCACTCAGCCACACACAGTATCTGCACATATGAAAGGGTACGCTTCACGCTGTTCCAGGATGCTAGCCATGGGACCAAAACAGTGGAGAAGTTTAGCCTCGCGCTTCAACGTTCTTGGTTATTGCGTAAATTAACCCACTATGCTATTTACTTTGTGCATCTAGCCTACGTCATATTGCTGAGTCTACCTTTAAACTCAGAATATGCTATTCTGTTCTTTGGAATGTTTTTTGTGCTTAAATATTTATTAGACTGTTTAAAATGTAGACAAATTGCGTCATTGTTGGATTCTTCTTGGATAGGCCTTCCTCAAATCCCGGCAGTGTGTTAACTTAATTTAAAATATTTTACTTAATAAATAACCTAGTATGTGAAGACCCTGGTCTTACCCCAACCATCAGTGCAGCCACCAGTCCCAGGGGGGCCCTCAAGGAGGTATCGTGACAGACAGTTGTAGGGTACATTGCTTTATCAAATAAGCAACAACCGCCTACACCAATTCCAGAGTTGAATTTAATCATCTCAATTTGACGTATTTTAAAGTGTTAAATAATGTTATGGTGTTAAATAATGTTTTATAGTGTTCTATAATGGTAGGCCTACATTAAAGTTGATTTTTTTATCTGCAGGAACAGTTGCACCAATGGTCCTCACACTAGCTCCACTTCTGCCTAGATACTATGTTATCGAATCCCTCATTATCTTTCCTTCCTCCCAAAATGTGCACTTCTCTTCACTGGTTTGAAAGGAAATGACTGGTATAAAACATATGATGGACTCTCCCACTAGCCCATGACTTTTCTGTTAGTTTTGATTTTCACAAGTATGTGGTACATTTTCACAACTCCAAGCACAAAAATAGGTTTCAAAACCCTTAGGCCATTTTCAATTGATTACTTTTGAAAATATTTTCCTGTCATTAGTGGGTAAGAGCGTTGTGCCAGTAACCGAAAGGTCGCTGGTTCTAATCCACGAGCCGACTAGGTGAAAAATCTGTCGATGTGCCCTTAAGCAAGGCACTTAACCCTAATTGCTCCTGTAAGTCGCTCTGGATAAGAGCGTCTGCTAAATGACTAAAATGTAAATGTAAATGTCATTTGTTAAATATAAAATAAATAAATATGCCATTTAGCAGACGCTTTTATCCAAAGCGACTTACAGTCATGCGTGCATACATTTTTATGTATGGGTGGTCCCGGGGATCAAACCCACTACCTTGGCGTTACAAGCGCTGTGCTCTACCAGCTGAGCTACAGAGGACCACATTTGTTAGCAATACATTTAACTATAATTTCATCAAACTGTTAAACTGAACTACGAAGACAAAATTGTATAGTGTCTAGTTTACGTACAGTTTGAAAACTGTATGAATTGACATTAAATGAATTTAGGTTGGAAGGTAAAACCAAATAATTTATGGATATGGCTGTAAAAACTACATTATCCTTCTTCAGCCAGTGTGCTTCTATACAGTAGGGCAAAGTGGGTCACTGTGCTACCATTTGAAATGATGGTGTAGTATACAATGCACTGCTGAAATACTTGGGTGGTAAATTACAGTTTATTCCACTCATTATCTGAATATTGTTATACTGTGAGCTGATTTTAAATGATGATGCTGTTACAGTAACAAGTCACATAGAAAAGTGGATCTTGAGTAATGTTGCATGGAGCAGAAATTGCACCAGGCTACACCAATACCTTTTTCCAGTAGGCTCATGTAGTGTATAAGGATACTGAAACTATAACTGACATTTTTCTCAACATGATCCAATAGTGGGATAATGAGTAGCAGTAGTTCAGGTGTTTACGTTTTTCCTCACTGGTTATTTGAACAAATCACGATTTCGCAGGTGTTAGCATCTTTCAAAAAGTGATTTGATAAAAACTGTACATTTCTGGAAAGTAGTGAACGATTGCACACTTCAAGAGAAAGGACATATTTTAAGGATGCACCCAATCAATCAGAGATTTAGAAGACAGTAATTAAATGTTTGGTCTAATAATATTCTATGTACAATACTTCCTGTGGTCACCAGGACAGAGCTAGCCCACCCCCCTCCACCCTGCTGGAGTCCCCTGGTCACAACTCTCCTGGTAGAGCCTTACTGCTGGGTCTGAAGAGGGTGTCTGTGTGGCTGGTCGACTGCAGGAAAACACCAGGGCAGAGTGGAACTGTAAGAGAAGGACACGAGGAGGAGAGAGATGGAGATTTGATTTCATCAAGTAAGAACAATGGGGTGTGTGGATTAGACTACAATCTGCTTCTGAAACTTCTGTTAATTGATTTATAAACAGTAAAACACTCAATGGCCAGTTAATTGTCGATCCAATTTTGTGAATGGAGGGGGGTGTACCTAATCAACTGGCCACTGAGTGTACAGTGAGGGAAAAAACTATTTGATCCCCTGCTGATTTTGTTCTTTTGCCCACTGACAAAGAAATGATCAGTCTATAATTTTAATGGTAGGTTTATTTGAACAGTGAGAGACAGAATAACAACAACAAAAAATTCAGAAAAACGCATGTCAAAAATGTTATAAAATGATTTGCATTTTAATGAGGGAAATAAGTATTTGACCCCTCAGCAAAACATGACTTAGTACTTGGTGGCAAAACCCTTGTTGGCAATCACAGAGGTCAGACGTTTCTTGTAGTTGGCCACCAGGTTTGAACACATCTCAGAAAGGAATTTTGTTCCACTCCTCTTTGCAGATCTTCTCCAAGTCATTAAGGTTTCGAGGCTGATGTTTGGCAACTCGAACCTTCAGCTCCCTCCACAGATTTTCTATGGGATTAAGGTCTGGAGACTGGCTAGGCCACTTCAGGACCTTAATGTGCTTCTTCTTGAGCCACTCCTTTGTTGCCTTGGCCGTGTGTTTTGGGTCATTGACATGCTGGAATGTTGTTCTGTCCCCTTAGCAGAAAAACACCCCCAAAGCATAATGTTTTCACCTTCATGTTTGACGGTGGGGATGGTGTTCTTGGGGTCATAGGCAGCATTCCTCCTCCGCCAAACAAGTTGAGTTGATGCCAAAGAGCTCGATTTTGGTCTCATCTGACCACAACACTTTCACCCAGTTCTCCTCTGAATCATTCAGATGTTCATTGGCAAACATCAGACGGCTCTGTATATGTGCTTTTTTGAGCAGGGGGACCTTGCGGGTGCTGCAGGATTTCAGTCCTTCACGGCATAGTGTGTTACCAATTGTTTTCTTGGTGACTATGGTCCCAGCTGCCTTGAGATCATTGACAAGAATCTCCTGTGTAGTTCTGGGCTGATTCCTCACCGTTCTCATGATCATTGCAACTCCACGAGGTGAGATCTTGCATGGAGACCAAGGCTGAGGGAGATTGATAGTTCTTTTGTGTTTCTTCCATTTGCGAATAATCGCACCAACTGTTGTCACCTTCTCATCAAGCTGCTTGGCGATGGTCTTGTAGCCCGTTCCAGCCTTGTGTAGGTCTACAATCTTGTCCCTGACATCCTTGGAGAGCTCTTTGGTCTTGGACATGGTGGAGAGTTTGGAATCTGATTGATTGATTGCTTCTGTGGACAGGTTGTCTTTTATACAGGTAACAAACTGAGATTAGGAGCACTCCCTTTAAGAGTGTGCTCCTAATCTCAGCTCGTTACCTGTATAAAAGACACCTGGGAGCCAGAAATCTTTCTGATTGAGAGGGGGTGAAATACTTATAAATTGATTTGCATTTTAATGAGAGAAATAACATTTTTGACATGTGTTTTTCTGGATTTTTTTGTTGTTATTCTGTCTCTCACTGTTCAAGTAAACCTACCATTTTAAAATTATAGACTGATCATTTCTTTGTCAGTGGGCAAACGTACAAAATCAGCAGGGGATCAAATACTTTTTTCCCTCACTGTATGTGTCACGATCGTCGAAGGAGGAGGACCAAGGCGCAGCGTGGAATGCAAACATATTTTATTTAAAAAGTATCACACGAACAAAACAACAAATGATAACGTGACGTCCTCGGTCTAACACAAACCAACACGGAACAAGATCCCACAAAGAACAGATGAAAACAGCCTACCTAAGTATGGCTCCCAGTCAGAGACAACGAGTAACAGCTGCCTCTGATTGGGAACCAACCTGCCCAACATAGATCTATACGATCTAGAACAGAAACCAAAACATAGAAAACACAACATATAAGCTACACAGTGAAAACTAAACATAGAAAATCCACACCCTGTCTCAACATTTCAGAGTCCCCAGAGCCAGGGCGTGACAGTACCCCCCCCCCAAAGGCGCGGACTGCGACCGCGCCTAAACATAAACTAAACAGGGGAGGGCTGGGTGGGCATTCCTCCTCGGAGGCGGCTCCGGGCTTGACCACCACCCTCCAATAATCCCCCCGTAGCGCCCCTGGTCCGGTCTGGCCCCGCTGGCTGGAGCTGGACTGGACATCGTAGGAGCGGATTGCTTAGGCTCCGGTGTGGAGCAGCTGACCGGTACCTGACCAGGCACCGGTGACCCAGGCACTGGTTGTGCCGGACTGACGACGTGCAACCCCGTCTTGGTGCGTGGAGCAGGAACTGGCCGGACCGGGCTGACGATGCGCACCCCTGGCTTAGTGCGTGGAGCAGGAACGGGCCGGACCGGGCTGACGATGCGCACCCCTTGCTTGGTGCGGGGAGCAGGAACAGGCCGGGCCGGGCTGGCGACGCGCACCATTGGCTTGGTGCGAGAGGCAGGAACAGGCCGGGCCGGGCTGGCGACGCGCACCATTAGCTTGGTGTGGGGAGCAGGAACAGGCCGGGCCGGGCTGGCGACACGCACCATTGGCTTGGTGCGGGGAGCAGGAACAGGCCGGGCCGGGCTGGCAACGCGCACCATTGGCTTTGTGCGGGGAGCAGGAATAGGCTGGGCCGGGCTGGCAACGCGCACCATTAGCTTGGTGCGGGGAGCAGGAACAGGCCGGGCCGGGCTGGCAACGCGCACCATTGGCTTGGTGCGGCGAGCAGGAACAGGCCGGGCCGGGCTGGCAACGCGCACCATTAGCTTGGTGCGGCGAGCAGGAACAGGCCGGGCCGGGCTGGCAACGCGCACCATTGGTTTGGTGTGGGGAGCAGGAACAGGCCGGGCCAGGCTGGCAACGCGCACCATTGGTTTGGTGCGGGGCACAGGCCGGGCCGGGCTGGCGACGCGCACCGTAGGCTTGGTGCGAGGGACAGGAACGGGCCGGACCGGACTGGCAATACACCTCAGTACCTCTCGCCGTGCCTCTACATCTTCCTTCCCTTTTCTCACCAATGGCTCCCGTAACCCGGTGGCCTTCTCTCTTTGTCCACGAACTCGCCCCTTCTCTGCCTCCAGCAGCCCCATCGTCCATGCCATGTGCCCCCCTAAACATTTTTTTGGGTGCCTCTCGCCTGTCCGACCACGGCCCGATTGGCACCGCTTCTCCTCTCCTGCCTGGGTCTCCCCCTTCATAGCCCTCCGGCAACGGACGGCCTCCTCCTCCGTAATCTGCCCCCAACCGAGGAGGACATCTACTAATGTTACCTCCTGCGTGCGCTCCTGGACACGCTGCTTGGTCCTGGTGTGGTGGGATCTTCTGTCACGATCGTCGAAGGAGGAGGACCAAGGCGCAGCGTGGAATGCAAACATATTTTTTTTTATAAAGTATCACACGAACAAAACAACAAACGATAACGTGACGTCCTTGGTCTAACACAAACGAACACGGAACAAGATCCCACAAAGAACAGATGAAAACAGCCTACCTAAGTATGGCTCCCAATCAGAGACAACGAGCAACAGCTGCCTCTGATTGGGAACCACCCTGCCCAACATAGATCTATACGATCTAGAACAGAAACCAAAACATAGAAAACACAACATAGAAGCTACACAGTGAAAACTAAACATAGAAAATCCACACCCTGGCTCAACATTTCAGAGTCCCCAGAGCCAGGGCGTGACAGTATGATGATAAGGGCGGCAGGTAATCTAGTGGTTAAGAGCGTTGGGCCACAAATTAAAAGGTTGTTGGTTTGGATCTCTGAGCCGTCTAGGTGGAAAAACTTGAGCAAGGTACTTAACCCTAAATGCTCATTTAAGTCGCTCTGGATAAAAGCGTCTGCTAAATAACACATTTATGAACATTGTTATAGTATTTGTTTATGGACCCATATTTCCTAAACCTAGTTATTCAATGTCTTTGTTTCACAGGGGACACTCCAAACCGTCGTTCTCTCAGTGGGAGGGGCTTATCATCTGGGGAGCCTCAACCACATCATGTTGCTGACGAGACAGAGAAGAGTCTCTCCAGATCAGAACATCTCAAGAAACACCAGCAGAGAGGTACAAGGAAGAAACCTCACCACTGGTCCTCTGACTGTGGGAAGAGTTTCCGAAGCCGGAGTGGAATCATTATTCAACAGCGGATTAACAACAGAGAGAAACCGTACTGCTGCTCTCATTGTGGGATGAGTTTCGCTGCCTCTCAAACCTTAAAATTTCATCAGAGAATTCATACAGGGGAGAGGCCTTACCCCTGCGTTGATTGTGGGAAATGCTTTGCTTTAGCTTGCTCCCTGACTATACACCAGCGCATACACACAGGAGAGAAGCCTTATAGCTGTGATCAGTGTGGGAAGAGCTTCAGTCAATCAGGGAGCCTGAATTCACACCTGCGAACACACACTGGAGAGAAACCTTATAGCTGTGATCAGTGTGGGAAGAGCTTTTCTCGATCAGTACATCTGACTAGACACCAGCGCATACATACAGGAGAGAAGCCTTATAGCTGTGATCAGTGTGGGAAAAGCTTTTCTCGATCATTACATCTGACTAGCCACCAGCGCATACACACAGGAGAGAAGCCTTATAGCTGTTATCAGTGTGGGAAGAGCTTCAGTCATTCAGGCCAACTGACTAGACACCAGCGCATACATACAGGAGAGAAGCCTTATAGCTGTGGTCAGTGTGGGAAGAGCTTTTCTCGATCAGTACATCTGACTTGCCACCAGCGCATACACACAGGAGAGAAGCCTTATAGCTGTGGTCAGTGTGGGAAGAGCTTCAGGCATTCAGGGAGCCTGAAATCACATCAGCGAATACACACTGGAGAGAAGCCTTATAGCTGTGATCAGTGTTGGAAGAGCTTCAGTGATTCAGGCCAACTGACTAGACACCTGCAAACACACACAGGAGAGAAGCCTTATAGCTGTCATCAGTGTGGGAAGGGCTTTTCTCGATCAGTACCTCTGACTATACACCTGCGAACACACACTGGAGAGAAGCCTTATCGCTGTGGTCAGTGTGGGAAGAGCTTCAATCAATTTGGGCATCTGAATTCACACCAGCGAACACACACTGGAGAGAAACCTTATAGCTGTGATCAGTGTGGGAAGAGCTTTGCTCAATCAGGCCAGCTGACTATACACCTGCGCATACACACAGGAGAGAAGCCTTATAGCTGTGATCAGTGTGGAAAGGGCTTTGCTCGATCAGGCCAGCTGACTGTACACCAGCGAACACACACTAGAGAGAACCCTTAGATAGGTATATGTGGGAAGAGCTTTGTTAATTTAGGGCCAATGAGAAAATACCAAAAAGCACAAACATGACGTATTTCATATCCCTCCTATCCAGCACTGGTTCCAGATCCCTAAATAAAGGATCAATAGAAAACATCTAGTGAACAGTCATATCCATCTCCCATTCTTAAACAGTTGACTTAGTCTGATCACCATGGTAACGTCTCTGGAACATAATATGCAGCTCTGATCAACGATCATTTCTCCCCTGTGTCTATGTAATATCATACATTGTGATCTAAATGGATAAATGTTATCATAGAAAATGTCATAGTGAACCTGTGTGTGTTGGGGGGGATGTTGATAATTGTATCTTCTTTCATATACTCATGATACTATTATTATTAAATGTCATTATGTAGAATAATGTTTCAACAATAGGTGTATATTCATGTTTTCAATTGATCAATGAATTAAATCCATTATCTTCCAAACAAGAAGTTATCACTTTAATTTGATATTTTTATAATAATTATCTAAATTGATTAAAACTAATCAATGATACATTGGGTAATAATATCCATGAGGTCAAGGCAAAAACTATGTATGCTGTGTCTTGTAACAGCGGTTAATGTAATAACTTTTAGATTTCTAATGTAATAATAACGGTAAATGTAATAACTTGTTGGTTAATATAAACAATGATAAAATGTTTAATTGTTATAGTAATAACTTTTTACACATAATTTAATAAGTTACGTTATCAGGTAACAACGTTTTTGATGAATAACGTAATAACTTCAACCGATCATGTAATTACACCTAAATAATTTTTTCCCCCAATGTACCTAGTCCATAATGTTGAGGCCTATGGGATTTCCGTTGAAGAGGTAAGGGAGGAGGATGGTACATGTGATCTGCATACCATATTAATACCAATTGACATACCTTTGTATGCCTCCTCGTCTATGTACAGTGGGGGGAAAAAGTATTTAGTCAGCCACCAATTGTGCAAGTTCTCCCACTTAAAAAGTTGAGAGCGGCCTGTAATTTTCATCATAGGTACACGTGAACTATGACAGACAAAATAAGAATTCTTTTTCCAGAAAATCACATTGTAGGATTTTTTATGATTTTTTTTGCAAATTATGGTGGAAAATAAGTATTTGGTCAATGACAAAAGTTTCTCAAAACTTTGTTTTATACCCTTTGTTGGCAATGACACAGGTCAAACGTTTTCTGTAAGTCTACACAAGGTTTTCACACACTGTTGCTGGTATTTTGGCCCATTCCACCATGCAGATCTCCTCTAGAGCAGTGATGTTTTGGGGCTGTCGCTGGGCAACACAGACTTTCAACTCCCTCCAAAGATGTTCTATGGGGTTGAGATCTAGAGACTGGCTAGGCCACTCCAGGACCTTGAAATGCTTCTTACGACGCCACTCCTTCGTTGCCCTGGCTGTGTATTTGGGATCATTGTCATTCTGAAAGACCCAGCCACGCTTAATCTTCAATGCCCTTGCTGATGAAAGGAGATTTTCTCTCAAAATCTCACGATACATGGCCCCATTCATTCTTTCCTTTACACGGATCAGTCGTCCTGGTCCCTTTGCCGAAAAACAGCCCCAAAGTATGATGTTTCCACCCCCATGCTTCACAGTAGGTATGGTCTTCTTTGGATGCAATTCAGCATTCTTTGTCCTCCAAACACAACGAGTTGAGCTTTTACCAAAAAGTTATATTTTGGTTTCATCTGACCATATGACATTCTCCCAATACTCTTCTGGATCATCCAAATGCACTCTAGCAAACTTCAGACGGGCCTGGACATGTACTGGCTTAAGCAGGGGGACACGTCTGGCACTGCAGGATTTGAGTCCCTGGCGGCATAGTGTGTTACTGATGGTAGGCTTTGTTACTTTGGTCCCAGCTCTCTGCAGGTCATTCACTAGGTCCCCCCGTGTGGTTCTGGGATTTTTGCTCACCGTTCTTGTGATCATTTTGACCCCACGGGGTGAGATCTTGCGTGGAGCCCCAGATCGAGGGAGATTATCAGTGGTCTTGTATGTCTTCCATTTCCTAATAATTGCTCCCACAGTTGATTTCTTCAAACCAAGCTGCTTACCTATTGCAGATTCAGTCTTCCCAGCCTGGTGCAGGTCTACAATTTTGTTTCTGGTGTCCTTTGACAGCTCTTTGGTCTTGGCCATAGTGGAGTTTGGAGTGTGACTGTTTGAGGTTGTGGACAGGTGTCTTGTATACTCATAACAAGTTCAAACAGGTCCCATTAATACAGGTAACGAGTGGAGGACAGAGGAGCCTCTTAAAGAATAAGTTACAGGTCTTTGAGAGCCAGAAATCTTGCTTGTTTGTAGGTGACCAAATACTTATTTTCCACCATAATTTGCAAATAAATCCTACAATGTGATTTTCTGGATTTTTTTTCTAAATTTGTCTGTCATAGTTGACGTGTACCTATGATGAAAATTACAGGCCTCATCTTTTTAAGTGGGAGAACTTGCACAATTGGTGGCTGACTAAATACTTTTTTTCTCCACTGTACCTGCAGACACAGACACAAAGGTGAGCAGTTCAGTCATCTGCACCCAATACAGCAAGCCATATTCTTATCGCCTACATATTCTTACATCTTTGATGATGTAAAGATTAGTCTCCTGAGTGGTGCAGTGGTCTAAGGCACTGAATCGCAGTGCTAACTGTGCCACTAGATCCTGGTTCGAATCCAGGTTCTGTCGCAGCCGGCCGCGACCGGGAGACTCATGGGCGGCGCACAATTGGCCCAGCATCGTCCAGGGTAGGGGAGGGAATGGCCGGCAGGGATGTAGCTCAGTTGATAGAGCATGGCGTTTGCAACGCCAGGGTTGTGGGTTTGATTCCCACGGGGGGCCAGTATAAAAAAATATATGTATTCACTAACTGTAAGTCGCTCTGGATAAGAGCGTCTGCTAAATGACTAAAATGTAAATGTAAATGATTGATATCCATTTAATTGTGTCCATTTTCTGTTTTAGAAAGATTTGCACAAATATGAAAAGATAGATGGTATCATCATCAAACAATATCAATTTAGATCATACAAGGGTCAAACTTTACCTTAAATTGAGGAGATCATTACATTTTTCAGTTAAGTGCCTGCACCTGCTGTCCTTTCCAATCCAAATGTTTCAGTTGGGCAGTTAGCTTCCTGCAAGAACGTCCACCAACTAAGGAGGTTCCTGATTAACCCCACCTCCTATGGGGTTCTTGGAATAACCTTTTGGGGGCGATTTTCAGTGACAAGAACCTTAAGGTTCTTCGAAGATCTTAGAAGAACCCTTGTTGAACCACTAATTTTTAGAGTGTATGACAATGTCAGCATACAGGTTATTGCTCATGTATACCCTTTAATCATATATCATTGGAAAGATTGTATTCATAGCTATCCAGCAGACATATTTTCAGAATGTTCAGATCAACAGAAATTGGATCTTCGACCTCTAGAATACATATCAGAATTGCCTGTTAAATTGTACATTTTAAACTGTGTTTGACAAGTGGTTCTGAAAGCCCCACTACCCACCCCATCATGGGCTACCACTTCCACCCTGACCACCACTCCAAGGAGAGTCAGAGAGGTCACTACACGGCTCAGAGGACACAAACCTATGCACTTGTACTCGTACACAAACACACACTTTAATAATCAAATTGTATTGGTCGCATTCACACACAGTGCCTTGCAAAAGTATTCAGCCCCCTTGGTGTTTTTCCTGTAATTTAAATGGATTTTTATTTGGATTTCATGTAACGGACATACACAAAATAGTCCAAATTGGTGAAGTGAAATGAAAAAAATAACTTGTTTCAAAATATTCTAAAACTATTTCACCCCCTTTGCTATGAAGCCCCTAAATAAGATGTTGTAAACCCAATTACCTTCAGAAGTCACATAATTAGTTAAATAAAGGCCACCTGTGTGCAATCTAAGTGTCACATGATCTGTCACATGATCTCAGTATATCTACACCTGTTCTGAAAGGCCCCAGAGTCTGCAACACCACTAAGCAAGGGGCACCACCAAGCATGCGGCACCATGAAGACCAAGGAGCTCTCCAAACAGTTCAGGGACAAAGTTGTGGAGAAGTACAGATCAGGGTTAGGTTCTAAAAAAATATCAGACACTTTGAACATCCCACGGAGCACCATTAAATCCATTATTAAAAAATGGAAAGAATATGGCTCCACAACAAACCTGCCAAGAGAGGGCCGCCCACCAAAATTCACGGACCAGGCAAGGAGGGCATTAATCAGAGAGGCAACAAATGAGACCAAAGATAACCCTGAAGGAGCTGCAAAGCTCCACAGCGGAGATCTGTAAATAGGACCACTTTAAGCCATACACTCCACAGAGCTGGGCTTTACGGAAGACTGGCCGGAAAAAAAGCGATTGCTTAAAGAAAGAAATAAGCAAACACGTTTGGTGTTCGCCAGAAGACATATGGGAGACTCTCCAAACAAACTTCTTTCTCCCCTCTCTCTCCAGATAAAATCTTGTGACTTGTGACGGCAGGCCGCCCAACAACCTGCCCGCTTGAACCTATCCCCTCCTCTCTTCTCCAGACCATCTCCGGTGACCTTCTCCCTTACCTCACCTCGCTGATCAACTCATCCTTGACCGCTGGCTATGTCCCTTCCGTCTTCAAGAGAGCGAGAGTTGCACCCCTTCTCAAAAAACCAACACTCGATCCCTCTGATGTCAACAACTACAGACCAGTATCCCTTCTTTCTTTTCTCTCCAAAACTATTGAGCGTGCCGTCTTTAGCCAACTCTCTTGCTATCTCTCTCAGAATGACCTTCTTGATCCAAACCAGTCAGGTTTCAAGACTGGTCATTCAACTGAGACTGCTCTTCTCTGTGTCACAGAGGCTCTCCGCACTGCTAAAGCTAACTCTCTCTCCTCTGCTCTTGTCCTTCTAGACCTGTCTGCTGCCTTTGACACTGTGAACCATCAGATCCTCCTCTCCACCCTCTCCGAGCTGGGCATCTCCGGCGCGGCTCACTCTTGGATTGCGTCCTACCTGACCGGTCGCTCCTACCAAGTGGCGTGGTGAGAAGCTGTCTCCGCACCACGTGCTCTCACCACTGGTGTCCCCCAGGGCTCAGTTCTAGGCCCTCTCCTATTCTCGCTATACACCAAGTCACTTGGCTCTGGCATATCCTCACATGGCCTCTCCTATCATTGCTACGCTGATGACACACAACTAATCTTATCCTTTCCCTCTTCTGATAACCAGGTGGCGAATCGCATCTCTGCATGTCTGGCAGACATATCAGTATGGATGACGGATCACCACCTCAAGCTGAACCTCGGCAAGACGGAGCTGCTCTTCCTCCCGGGGAAGGACTGCCCGTTCCATGATCTCGCCATCACGGTTGACAACTCCGTTGTGTCCTCCTCCCAGAGTGCGAAGAGCCTTGGCGTGACCCTGGACAACACCCTGTCGTTCTCCGCTAACATCAAGGCGGTGACCCGATCCTGTAGGTTCATGCTCTACAACATTCGGAGAGTACGACCCTGCCTTACACAGGAAGCGGCACAGGTCCTAATCCAGGCACTTGTCATCTCCCGTCTGGATTACTGCAACTCGCTGTTGGCTGGGCTCCCTACCTGTGCCATTAAACCCCTACAACTCATCCAGAATGCCGCAGCCCGTCTGGTGTTCAACCTTCCCAAGTTCTCTCACGTCACCCCGCTCCTCCGCACACTCCACTGGCTTCCAGTTGAAGCTCGCATCTGCTACAAGACCATGGTGCTTGCCTACGGAGCTGTGAGGGGAACGGCACCTCCGTACCTTCAGGCTCTGATCAGTCCCTACACCCAAACGAGGGCACTGCGTTCATCCACCTCTGGCCTGCTGGCTCCCCTACCTCTGCGGAAGCATAGTTCCCGCTCAGCCCAGTCAAAACTGTTCGCTGCTCTGGCACCCCAATGGTGGAGCAAGCTCCCTCACGACGCCAGGACAGCGGAGTCACTCACCACCTTCCGGAGACATTTGAAACCCCACCTCTTTAAGGAATACCTGGGATAGGATAAAGTAATCCTTCTACCCCCCCCCCAAAAAAAACAAAAAACATTGTAAATTGGTTATCCCACTGGCTATAAGGTGAATGCACCTATTTGTAAGTCGCTCTGGATAAGAGCGTCTGCTAAATGACGTAAATGTAAAAATATGGAAGAAGGTATTCCCAACTATAACATTTTCCGTCTAGATAGAACTGCCAAAGGGGGTGGAGTTGCAATCTACTGTAGAGATAGCCTGCAGAGCTCTATCATACTATCCAGGTCTGTGCCCAAACAGTTTGAGCTTCTACTTCTAAAAATCCACCTTTCCAGAAATAAGTCTCTCACTGTTGCCGCTTGCTACAGACCCCCCTCAGCCCCCAGCTGTGCCCTGGACACCATATGTGAATTGATTGCCCCCATTTATCCTCAGAGTTTGTACTGCTTGGTGACCTAAATTGGGATATGCTTAATACCCCAGCCATCCTACAATCCAAGCTAGATGCCCTCAACCTCACGCAAATTATCAACGAACCTACCAGGTACAACCCTAAATCCGTAAACATGGGTACCCTCATAGATATGATCCTGACTAACATACCCTCTAAATACACCTCAGCTGTCTTCAACCAGGATCTCAGCGATCACTGCCTTATTGCCTGCGTCCGTAACGGGTCCGCGGTCAAACGACCACCCCTCATCACTGTCAAACGCTCCCTAAAACACTTTAGCGAGCAGGCCTTCCTAATTGACCTGGCCCAGGTATCCTGGATGGATATAGATCTCATTTCGTCAGTAGAGGATGCCTGGTTGTTCCTTAAAAGTAATTTCCTCTCAATCTTAAATAAACATTCCTGGGAGCACTTCCTCCCAGCTGCCCACTGCACTGAGGCTAGGAAACACTATCACCACCGATAAATCTACAATAATCGAGAATTTCAACAAGCATTTTGCTACACCTGGCCATGCTTTCCATCTGGCTACCACTACCCCGGCCACCAACTCTG
This sequence comes from Coregonus clupeaformis, assembly GCF_020615455.1. Lineage (NCBI taxonomy): Eukaryota > Metazoa > Chordata > Actinopteri > Salmoniformes > Salmonidae > Coregonus > Coregonus clupeaformis. Next base: position 187,993 of record NW_025534050.1, read on the forward strand.
CACCCTCTGCTGCAACTTGCCCATGTCCCCCCCGCTTCTCCTTCACACAAATTCAGACAGCTGATGTTTTGAAAGCGCTGCAAAATCTGGACCCCTACAAATCAGCTGGGCTAGACAATCTGGACCCTTTCTTTCTAAAACTAGCCGCCGAAATTGTCGCAACCCCTATTACTATTCTGTTCAACCTCTCTTTCATAACGTCTGAGATCCCCAGAGATTGGAAATATGCCGCGGTCATCCCCCTCTTCAAAGGGGGTGACACTCTAGATCCAAACTGCTACAGACCTATATCCATCCTGCTCTGCCTTTCGAAAGTATTTGAAAGCCAAGTTAACAAACAGATCACCGACCATTTCGAATACCACCGTACCTTCTCCGCTATGCAATCCGGTTTCCGAGCTGGTCATGGGTGCACTTCAGCCACGCTCAAGGTCCTAAACGATATTATAACCGCGATTGATAATAGACAGTACTGTGCAGCCGTCTTCATCGACCTGGCCAAGGCTTTCGACTCTGTCAACCACCGCATTCTTATTGGCAGACTAAATAGCCTTGGTTTCTCAAATGACTGCCTCGCCTGGTTCACCAACTACTTCTCAGATAGAGTTCAGTGTGTCAAATCTGAGGGCCTGTTGTCTGGACCTATGGCAGTCTCTATGGGGGTGCCACAGGGTTCAATTCTTGGGCCGACACTTCTCCGTGTATATCAATGATGTCGCTCTTGCTGCTGGTGACTCTCAGATCCACCTCTACGCAGACAACACCATTTTGTATACATCTGGCCCTTCATTGGACACTGTGTTAACAAACCTCCAAACGAGCTTCAATGCCATACAACAGTCCTTCAGTAGCCTCCAACTGCTCTTAAACACTAGTAAAACTAAATGCATGCTTTTCAACCGAACGCTGCTGGCACCCGCCCACCCGACTAGAATCACCACTCTCGACGGGTCTGACCTAGAGTATGTGGACAACTACAAATACCTAGGTGTCTGGTTAGACTGTAAACTCAACTTCCAGACTCACATAAAGAATCTCCAATCCAAAGTTAAATCTAGAATCGGCTTCCTATTTCGCAACAAAGCCTCCTTCACTCATGCTGCCAAACATGCCCTCGTAAAACTGACTATCCTACCGATCCTTGACTTCGGTGATGTCATTTACAAAATAGCCTCCAACACTCTACTCAGCAAACTGGATGTAGTCTATCACAGTGCCATCCGTTTTGTCTCCAAAGCCCCATACACTACCCACCACTGTGACCTGTACGCTCTTGTTGGCTGGTCCTCACTACATGTTCGTCGTCAAACCCACTGGCTCCAGGCCATCTATAAATCACTACTAGGCAAATCCCCGCCTTATCTTAGCTCATTGGTCACCATAGCAGCACCCACCCGTAGTCTGCGCTCCAGCAGGTATATCTCACTGGTCATTCCCAAAGCCAACACCTCCTTTGGCCGCCATTCCTTCCAGTTCTCTGCTGCCAATGACTGGAAAGAATTGCAAAAATCTCTGAAGCTGGAGACTCTTATCTCCCTCAATAACTTTAAGCATCAGTTGTCAGAGCACCTTACCGATCACTGCACCTGTACACAGCCCATCTGAAATTAGCCCACCCAACTACCTCATCCCTATAGTTATTTATTTTGCTCTTTTGCACCCCAGTATCTCTATTTGCACATAATTTCTTGCACATCTAGCATTCCAGTGTTAATACTATTGTAATTATTTTGCACTATAGGTTATTTATTGCCTTACCTCCATAACTTGCTACATTTGCACACACTGTATATATATATTTTCTGTTGTATTTTTGACTTTATGTTTTTTACCCCATATGTAACTCTGTGTTGTTTTTATTGCACTGCTTTGCTTTATCTTGGCCAGGTCGCAGTTGTAAATGAGAACCTGTTCTCAACTGGCTTACCATGTTAAATAAAGGTGAAATAAAAAAATTAAATAAAAAAGGTACTCTGGTCAGATGACACTAAAATTGAGCTTTTTGGCCATCAAAGAAAACACTATGTCTGTCGCAAACCCAACAACTCTCATCACCCCGAGATCACCATCCCCACAGTGAAGCATGTTGGTGGCAACATCATGCTGTGGGGATGTTTTTAATCGGCAGGGAAACTGGTCACAATTGAAGGAATGATGGATGGTGCTAAATACAGGGAAATTATTGAGGGAAACCTGTTTCAGTCTTCCAGAGATTTGAGACTGGGACGGAGGTTTACCTTCCAGCAGGACAATGACCCTATGCATACTGCTAAAGCTACACTTGAGTGGTTTAAGGGGAAACATTTAAATGTCTTGGTATGGCCTAGTCAAAGCCCAGACAGTACTGCTGCTCTATGTGGGGGAAGAGGCACATCTCTGCAGGGCGTCTTAAAGAACACCAAATAATCCATATAGGAGAGAAACCTTACAGATGCTCACAGTGTGGGAAGAGTTTTGCTCTATCTAGCGCCTTAAAATCTCATCTGAGAATCCATACAGGAGAGAAACCGTACTGCTGCTCTCTGTGTGGGAAGAGTTTTACTGTATCTACTACCTTAAAATCTCATCTGAGAATTCATATAGGCGAGAGGCCTTACCTCTGCCTTCTTTGTGGGAAAAGCTTTGTTAGTGCAAGAAACCTAACCATACACAAGCAGATACACACTGGAGAGAAGCCTTATAGCTGTGATCAGTGTGGAAAGAGCTTTGCTCTAGCTTCCTTGCTGACTTCACACCGGCGCATACACACTGGAAAGAAACCTTACAGCTGTGAACAGTGTGGAAAGAGCTTTGCCGTAACTTCCTCCCTGACTAGACACCAGCGAATACACACTGGTGAGAAACCTTATGTCTGTCTATGTGGAAATGAGCTTTGCTCAGTTAGGGACAATGAAAAGTCACCAGAAAACAAAAACGTGCCGTATTTCATCTCCCTCCTAGACAGCACCGGTTCCAGATCCCTAAATGAAGGATAAATAAAAGACCTCTAGTGAACAGTCATATCCATCTCCCATTCTTAAACAGTTGACTTAGTCTGATCACCATGGTAACCTCTCTGGAGCCTAAATGCAGCTCTGATCTAGGATCAGGTCTCCCCTGTGTCTATGTAATATCACACATTGGGATTTAAATGGATAAATGTTATCATATAAGATGTCATAGTCAACCTGTCTGTGTGTGTGCTCATAAAACTAATCAATGATACATTGGATAATAATATCCATGAGGTCAAGGCAAGAACTATGTGTCTTGTAATAACTTTTAGATTTGTAATGTAATATCTTGTACCGCAGAAATGGAACGTAAATCACAGAAAATTGATGCTGTGGTGGCAGCTGCAGAGAAGTATTTGGGTATATGAGATTTTACTTCAGAAGAGTTACAGGGTGTTTTGAGTGGTGGTGTCCTGTCCTCCCAGGCCATTGGGATGGTGGAGGAGCAGATTGGGTCAAAGTAGTGGAATGGGGTAGTGAGTTTTTAATGAGTGTAGGTGGCAGCTGCTGAGAATTACCTGGGTGGACAATATTTTACTGCAGAAGAGTTATAAGATATTTTTAGATCAAATATATACATATATATAGATATATATATCATTGTAGAATAATAATGAAGACATTAAAACTATGAAATGACACATATGGAATCATGTAGTAACCAAGAAAGTGTTACACACTTTTTTTATATTTGAGCTTCTTCAAAGAAGCCACCCTTTGCCTTGATGACAGCTTTGCACACTCTTGGCATTCTCTCAACCAGCTTCATGAGGTTGTCACCTGGAATGCATTTCAATTAACAGGTGTGCCTTGTTAAAAGTTAATTTGTGGAATTTCATTCCTTCACACTTAACCAGCATGACAACCACAGCATTCTGCAGCGATACACCATCCTATCTGGTTTGCTCTTAGTCCCACTAACATCGTTTTTTCAACAGGACAATGACCCAACACACCTCCAGGCTGTGTAAGGGATATTTGACCAAGAAGGAGAGTGATGGAGTGCTGCATCAGATTACCTGGCCTCCACAATCACCCGACCTCAACCCAATTGAGATGGTTTGGGATGAGTTGGACGCAGAGTGAAGGAAAATTAGCCAACAAGTGCTCAGCATATGTGGGAACTCCTTCAAGACTGTTGGAAAAGCATTCCAGGTGAAGCTGGTTGAGAGAATGCCAAGAGTGTGCAAAGCTATCATCAAGGCAAATGCTGGCTACTTTGAAAAATCTAAAATATATTTTGATTTGTTTAACACTATCTTGGTTATTCCATATGTGTTATTTGATAGTTTTGATGTCTCACTATTATTCTACAATGTGGAAAATAATAGTTATAAATAAAAACACTTGAATGAGTAGGTGTCCAAACTTTTGACTGATACTGTAAACAGTTAAAGTTGGAAGTTTACATACATCTTTGCCAAATACATTTAAACTCAGTTTTTCACAATTCCTGACATTTAATCCTAGTAAAAATTCCCTGTTTTTGGTCAGTTAGGGTCACCACTTTATTTTAAGAATGTGAAATGTGTCACGATCGTTATTACAAGCGGACCAATGCACAGCGTGTTAAGCGTACTTTTTATTTTAGTACACCACACGAACAAAAAACAACAAACGATACGTGAAGTCCTAGGTTAATAACACAAACCTTTCGGATCAAGATCCCACAATAAACTAGTGCCAAAAGGCTGCCTAAGTATGGTCCCCAATCAGAGACAACGAGCTACAGCTGTCTCTGATTGGGAACCACCCTGGCCAACATAGAAATAAACGATCTAGAACGAAACACATAGAAAACGAAACAATAAAACCTACACACCCTGGCTCAACATTAAAGAGTCCCCAGAGCCAGGGCGTGACAGTACCCCCCCCCAAAGGCGCGGACTGCGACCGCGCCAACCAAACACAACAGGGGAGGGGCCGGGTGGGCAGTCCGCCTCGGAGGCGTGACCACCACTCTCTTTCTTCCCCCCCGTAGCGCCCCTGGTCTGGTCCCACTGGCCGGAGCTGGACTGGACACCGGTGGAGCGGATTACTCTGGCTCCGGAGTGGAGCAGCTTACCGGTGCCGGTGGAACAGGCACGGGCCGTGCCGGACTGACGACGTGCACCACTGGCTAGGTGCGGGGAGCAGGAACGGGCTGGACCGGGCTGGCGATGCGCACCACAGGCTTGGTGCGGGGGACAGGAACGGGCCGGACCGGGTTGACGACGCGCACAACTGGCTTGGTGCGGGGAGCAGGAACAGGCCGGACCGGGCTGGTGACGCGCACCACAGGCTTGGTGCGGGGGACAGGAACGGGCCGGACTGGGCTGGCGACGCGCACCACAGGCTTGGTGCGGGGAGCAGGAATGGGCCGGACTGGGCTGACGACGCGCACCACTGGCCTGGTGCGGGGACCAGGAACGGGCCGGACTGGGCTGACGACGCGCACCACTGGCTTGGTGCGGGGAGCTGGAACGGGCCGGACCGGACTGGCGACACACACCACTTGCTTGGTGCGAGGAGCGGGACTGGGTTTCCTTATGAACCTCCGCTCCTTCTGCTGCCTAACCAGCTCCTCTCGCCGTGCTTCTACACTCTCCTTCTGCTCCCTCTGCACCAATGACCCCCTTAATCTGGCGGCCTCCTCTGCTAACCGGCTGAACCGCTCTATTGCGGCCTCCTGCTGCCTCGTCGTCCACGGCATGAGCCCCCCCCCCTAAAAAATCCCACAATAAACTAGTGCCAAAAGGCTGCCTAAGTATGGGCCCCAATCAGAGACAACGAGCTACAGCTGTCTCTGATTGGGAACCACCCTGGCCAACATAGAAATAAACGATCTAGAACGAAACACATAGAAAACTAAACAATAAAACCTACACACCCTGGCTCAACATTAAAGAGTCCCCAGAGCCAGGGCGTGACAAAATGTCAGAATAATAGTAGAGAGAATGATTTATTTCAGCGTTTATTTCTTTCATCACATTCCCAGTGGGTCAGAAGTTTACATTCACTCAATTAGTGTTTGGTAGCATTGCCTTAAAATTGTTTAACTTGGGTCAAACGTTTTGGGTAGCCTTCCACAAGCTTCCCACAATAAGTTGGGTGAATTTTGGCCCATTCCTCCTGACAGAGCTGGTGTAACTTAGTCAGGTTTGTAGGCCTCCTTGCTCGCACACGCTTTTTCAGTTCTGCCCACAAATGTTCTATAGGATTGAGGTCAGGGCTTTGTGATGGCCACTCCAATACCTTGACTTTGTTGTCCTTAAGCCATTTTGCCACAATTTTGGAAGTATGCTTGGGGTCATTGCGACCAAGCTTTAACTTCCTGACTGATGTCTTGAGATTTTGCTTCAATATATCCACATACTTTTCCTTCCTCATGATGCCATCTATTTTGTGAAGTGCACCAGTCCCTCCTGCATCAAAGCATCCCCACAGCATGATGCTGCCACCCCTGTGCTTCACGGTTGGGATGGTGTTCTTCGGCTTGCAAGCTACCACCTTTTTCCTCCAAACATAACGATGGTCATTATGGCCAAACAGTTCTATATTGGTGTTTCATCAGACCAGAGGACATTTCTCCAAAAAGTCTTTGTCCCCATGTGCAGTTGCAAACCGTAGTCTGGCTTTTTTATGGCGGTTTTGGAGCAGGAGCTTCCTCCTTGCTGAGCGGCCTTTTAGGTTATGTCGAAATTGGACTCGTTCTACTGTGGATATAGATAATTTTGTACCTGTGTCCTCCAGCATCTTCAAAAGGTCCTTTGCTGTTGTTCTGGGATTAATTTGCACTTTTTGACCAAAGTACGTTAATCTCTAGGAGACAGAGAACGCGTCTCCTTCCTGAGCAGTATGACGGCTGCCTGGTCCCATGGTGCTTATACTTGCGTACTATTGTTTGTACAGATGAATGTGGTACCTTCAGGCGTTTGGAAATTGCTCCCAAGGATGAACCAGACTTGTGGAGGTCTACAAAAAAAATTCTGAGGTCTTGGGGGGAATAACAGTTAGGAAAACCAGTCACGAGAATACCAAGATGGCAAATCAGGGGGCGGGGTTGAGTTGGGGCATGTCACTAGGGGTGGTTGGGGACCACCAATATTTAGCTTAAAAGGCTAACGCTATTCCCGATTTAGCTTCTTAGTGAGGCATCTTCAAGTATTATAGTGGATAATTTCTCAAAGTGTTCAAGGGGCACTGCTTCAACAACGATAGGCATGAAGCTGTGGTTAGCACCGCAAATTTCAGAACATTGTCCGTAGAACACCCCGGGTCGAGAGGCAATAAAGGCTGGTTGATTTAAACGTCCGGGGACGGCGTCTATTTTTACACCTAAAGAAGGGACAGCTCAGAAATGAAGGACATCTTCAGCTGAAACGAGAACTCTGATTGGAGATTCCACCGGGACCACTATTCGATGGTCTGCCTCCAATAGGCGAAATTGTCCGGGGATTAGGTCTTGGGTGGGGATTATATAGGAGTCAAAGCCTAGATCTTCGTAGTCGATGTATTCGTAACTTCAGTATCTTTGGTGTCCTATTGCTTTGATGGTGAGGTGAGGGTCGTTAATTTTGTCTATAAGATAGAGAATTCGGAGGGAGGGGAGAGTGATAAGAATAAGGATGACTGCTGGAAGGATGGTTCAAACGATCTCAATTTCTTGAGAATCGAGGATGTATTTGTTAGTAAGTTTAGTAGAGACTATTGCTACGATGATATAAAGCACTAGTGTGCTGATAAGAAGAACAATCATAAAAGCGTGGTCGTGGAAGTGAAGAAGTTCTTCTATTACAGGTGAGGCCGCGTCTTGGAATCCTAGTTGTGAGGGATGTGCCCATTGTAGCTAAGTGCTCAAGACACGCGGGGTTTTAACCCACAACTTTGCCTTGACAAGGCAGTGTAATATACTAGTTTTACTAGTGTCTTATGGAAGAAAGTGGCAGAGTGGTTATGCGGTTGGCTTGAAACCAGCACATGGGGGTTCAATTCCTCCCTTTCTCGTTAGGCTGCTTGTACTTGTACAAACGCCGGTTCCTCGAATGTGTGACAGGGCGGGGGACATCCGTGCAGTCACTCTACGTTTGTTGAAGTCAGCTCAATTGATGCGACTTCCCGTTTGGCGGCAAAGGCTTCTCAAAGGATAAATAAGAATATAATTACAGCAACCAAGGAGATAAGGGATCCGATTGAGGAGACAGTGTTTCAAAGTGTGTAGGCATCAGGGTAATCAGAGTACCGTCCTGGTATCCCTGCAAGGCCTAGAAAATGATGGGAGAAAAAGGTTAAATTTACGCCAACAAAACATAATTCCGAAGTGGATTTCAGTTCATGTGCTGTGAAGGGTGTATCCAGTGAATAGGGGGAATCAGTGCACGACAGCGCCTATAATGGCGAAAACAGCTCCTATTGATAGAACGTTTTGGAAGTGGGCGACTACATAGTAGGTGTCATGAAGGATGATGTCTAAGGAGGAATTTGCTATGCCTGTTAGTCCCCCCACTGTAAATAGGAAAATAAACCCCAGGGCCCAAACGAAGTGGTGTCACTCATTTGATTGAACCACCATGCAATGTGGCTAACCAGCTAAATACTTTTACACCTGTAGGAATGGCAATGATTATAGTGGCGGATGTAAAGTAGGCACGAGTATCAACGTCTATCCCAACAGTAAACATATGGTGGACCCAGACGATAAAACCTAGGAGTCCAATGGCTATTATAGCTCAGACTATTCCCATATACCCCAAGGGTTCTTTTTTGCCGGAGTAGTATGCAACAATGTGGGAGATCATACCAAAACCTGGGAGAATTAGAATATAGACTTCCGGATGACCAAAGAATCAGAAGAGGTGTTGATACAGGATTGGATTTCCTCCGCCTGCTGGGTCAAAGAAAGTGGTGTTTAGATTCCGGTCTGTAAGTAGCATAGTAATACCTGCTGCTAGGACGGGTAGGGAAAGCAGTAAAAGGACTGCGGTAATTAAGACGGCTCAAACAAAAAGAGGGGTTTGATACTGGGAGATAGCTGGGGGTTTCATGTTAATAATGGTTGTAATAAAATTAACGGCCCCTAAAATAGAGGAAATACCAGGGGTTAAGGCTCCTGCGTGGGCGAGGTTGCCTGCTAGAGGGGGGTAGACTGTTCATCCTGTGCCGGCACCGGCTTCAATTCCAGACGAGGCCAGGAGAAGAAGAAAGGACGGGGGAAGGAGTCAGAAGCTCATGTTATTCATTCGGGGAAATGCTATGTCGGGGGCCCCGATTATGAGTGGAATCAATCAGTTTCCAAAGCCTCCAATCATAATTGGCATAACTATAAAGAAAATCATAACGAAGGCATGGGCCGTGACGATCACATTATACATTTGATCATCCCCCAGAAGAGCCCCGGGTTGGCTTAGTTCCGCTCGGATTAAAAGGCTTAGGGCTGTGCCGACTATTCCGGCTCAGGCACCAAATACTAAATAAAGGGTGCCAATGTCTTTGTGGTTGGTTGAGAAAAATCATTGTGTGATTGCGACAGGTAAGGTGGCTGAGAGTTAAGCGGTGGATTGAACCCCATGTACAGAAGTTTAAGTCCTCTCCTTATCAAGCCTTGTGGTGTACTTACATGTCAGATTGCAAACCTGAAGAAGTAGGCTAACAGCCTACTGAGTTTGTAGGATCGAGGCCTTCCCACCTAGAAAGGCTTTAGCTTAATTAAAGTGTCTGGGTTGCATTCAGAAGATGTGGGATAGAGTCCCGCAAGTCTTAACAAGGGCTGGGAGATTCTCACTCCTGCTTAGAACTTTGAAGGTTCTTGGTCTTAGTGCTATCCTAAGCCCTTGTTATAAGTTTAGTAACGCAGCTATGGCGGTGGTGAGGGGAAGTAGGCCCAGGGCTAATATAGTGACAAGTGATAGTGGTATGGTGACATGGGTAAAGTTCAGTCGTCAAGGGGCAGTGGCGGTGAGGGTGTTGGGTCAGATAGTTAAGGTTATGGCGTAACATAGTCGGGGGTAGAAGTACAGGCTGAGAAGGGCTGTTATGGCAGCTAGTGTGGCGGATATTGGTAGTCCTTGTTTCGTTAGTTCTTGTAAAATTAGTCACTTAGGTATAAATCCTGAGAGAGGTGGGAGGCCTTCAAGTGATAGTAGAACTAGAATAGCTAGTGCGTGTTATAAAGGCTGAAGATGTTATGATAATATATATGATCAGGCTCAGGAGGGTGAGGGAAGGCGCGAATTGTATGATTAGCACTATTCATCCAAGGTGGGCGATTGAGGAGTATGCTAGGATCTTACGTAGTTGGGTTTGGTTAAGTCCCCCTCAGCCCCCAACGAGAGTTGATAGGAGTCCCAGTGTGACAACTAGGGAGGAGTTAACGGTTGGGGCTACCTGGAGCATAAGTGCAAAGGGTGCAAGCTTTTGTCAGGTTGAAAGGATTAACCCGGTGGTGAGGTCTAAACCTTGAAGAACTTCTGGGAGTCAAAAGTGTACTGGTGCCAGGCCTACCTTAAGTGCAAGGGCCAGTATGACAGTTGTAACCGCAATTGGGTGGGTTAATTGTTGAATATCCCATTCTCCAACCAGTCAGGCATTGGTGGTGCTAGCAAACAGGATCATGGCCGCAGCGGTGGCCTGTGTCAAAATATATTTTGTTGTAGCTTCAACTGCTCATGGTCGGTTCTTACTACATTAAATGGGACCGATGCTGAAAGTTGGTGGGTAAAGACGGAGCCTGTGTTAGTTGGAGGTTTGTTGTTTAGCAATTAATCAGGTGAGAACGGTTCCGTTGGTGGTTATCCGAGTCTTGCTTAATGTAAACCTTGGAATAGTGCTGATGTATGAGGGCTTAAAACCACTTATGTTGATAATACAAAGGATGTACTACCCTCGTGCAGTAATAATATATGGGTCAGTACATAATATGCAATATTATACATAGCGGTGTAATATATGCACAATGTATGGGGACATATAGTTCTCTATGTACACTGCGGCGTCAGAGGGTAGTTTAATTTAGAATCTTAGCTTTGGGAGTTAAGGGTGGGAGTTAAAATCTCCTCTCTCTGAGCACTAGGGAGGGTTTTAACCTCCGGCCTCCGGATTACAAGACCGGCGCTCTTACGCTGAGCTACTAGGGCAGGCTCATTCGAGGGCTTTGTTCTCAGCTCACCCAGCTAAGGGGGCTAAGACTAGGAAGATGGTGAAGTAGATAACTGAAGCAACCTGGCCGATGATGATGAAAGGGTGTTCTACAGGTATACCGCCGATTCAGGTGAGGATGTCTGCCACTAGGGTTCAGAACAAGAATTGGGTGAGGGGCCGGAAGGTTAGTCCTCGTTGCTTAGAGGTGTGAAGAATGGGGACTACTATGAGTACGAGGATGGAGAATAGTAGGGCGAGGACTCCGCCTAGCTTATTGGGGATTGATCGTAGGATTGCGTAGGCGAACAGGAAGTATCACTCAGGCTTGATGTGGGGCGGAGTAAGGGGTTGGCTGGTGTAAAATTATCTGGGTCTCCCAAGAGGTTGAGCGCAAATAGTGCTAAGGATGTTAGTCCTAGTAGTATGGCTACAAATCCTAGCAGGTCTTTGTATGAGAAGTAGGGTCAAGCAAAGAGGCACTGAGTTTGAAAGAAGGCCTTGAAATACATCCAGAGGTACACCTCCAATTGACTCAAATGATGTCAATTAGCCTATCAGAAGCTTCTAAAGCCAAGACATCATTTTCTGGAATTTGCCAAGCTGTTTAAAGGCACAGTCAACAGTCAAGTATGTAAACTTCTGACCCACTGGAATTGTGATACAGTGAATTGTAAGTGAACAATTGTTGGAACAATTACTTGTGTCATGCACAAAGTAGATGTCCTAACCAACTTTCCAAAACTATAGTTTGTTAACAAGAAATGTGTGGAGTGGTTGAAAAACGAGTTTTAATGACTCCAACCTAAGTGTATGTAAACTTCTGACTTCAACTGTATGTATGTATATGTATTTACAGTCGTGGTCAAACGTTTTGAGAATGACACAAGTATTGGTCTTCACAAAGTTAGCTGCTTCAGTGTTATGAGATATTTTTGTCAGATGTTGGTATGTATGGTATACTGAGGTATAATTACAAGCATTCCATAAGTGTCAAAGGCTTTTATTGACAATTACATTAAGTTTATGCAAAGAGTCAATATTTGCAGTGTTGAACCTTCTTTTTCAAGACCTCTGCAATCCGCCCTGGCATGCTGTCGATTAACTTCTGGGCCACATCCTTACTGATGGCAGCCCATTCTTGCATAATCAATGCTTGGAGTTTGTCAGAAATTTGGGGGTTTTAGTTGTCCACCCCGCCTCTTGAGAATCGACCACAAGTTCTCAATGGGATTAAGGTCTGGGGAGTTTCCTGGCCATGGACCCAGAATTTTGATGTTTTGTTCCCCGAGCCACTTAGTTATCACTTTTGCCTTATGACAAGGTGCTCCACCATGCTGGAAAAGGCATTGTTCGTCACCAAACTGTCATGCTGGAAAAGGCATTGTTTGTCACCAAACTGTTCTTGGATGGTTGGGAGAAGTTGCTCTTGGAGGATGTGTTGGTACCATTCTTTATTCATGGCTGTGTTCTTAGGCCAAATTGTGAGTGAGCCCACTCCCTTGGCTGAGAAGCAACCCCACACATGAATGGTCTCAGGATGCTTTACTGTTGGCATGCCACAGGACTGATGGTAGCGCTCACCTTGTCTTCTCCGGACAAGCTTTTTTCCGGATGCCCCAAACAATCGGAAAGGGGATTGATCAGAGAAAATGACTTTACCACAGTCCTCAGCAGTCCAATCCCTGTACCTTTTGCAGAATATCAGTCTGTCCCAGATGTTTTTCCTGGATAGAAGTGGCTTCCTCGCTGCCCTTCTTGGCACCAGGCCATCCTCCAGAAGTCTTTGCCTCATTGTGCGTGCAGATGCACTCACACCTGCCTGCTGCCATTCCTGAGAAAGGTCTGCCCTGGTGGTGCCCCGATCCCGCAGCTGAATCAACTTTAGGAGACGGTCCTGGCGCTTGCTGGACTTTCTTGGGCACCCTGAAGCCTTCTTCACAACAATTGAACCTCTCTCCTTGAAGTTCTTGATGATCCGATAAATGGTTGATTTAGGTGCAATCTTACTAGCAGCAATATCCTTGCCTGTGAAGCCCTTTTTGTGCAAAGCAATGATGACAGCACATGTTTCCTTTTAGGTAACCATGGTTAACAGAGGAAGAACAATGATTTCAAGCACCACCCTCCTTTTAAAGCTTCCAGTCTGTTATTCTAACTCAATCAGCATGACAGAGAGATCTCCAGCCTTGTCCTCGTCAACACTCTCACCTGTGTTAACAAGAGAATCACTGACATGATGTCAGCTGGTCCTTTTGTGGCAGGGCTGAAATGCAGTGGAAATGTTTTTTTGGGATTAAGTTCATTTTCATTGCAAAGAGGGACTTTGCAATTAATTGCAATTCATCTGATCACTCTTCATAACATTCTGGAGTATATGCAAATTGCCATCATAAAAACTGAGGCAGCAGACTTTGTGAAAATTAATATTTGTGTCATTCTCTAACCTTTTGACCACAACTATATATATATAGGTGTAGGGTTGGTTGGTTGGTTGGTTGGTTGGTTGGTTGGTTGGTTGGTTGGTGGTGAAATGTTCTATTTTTTTGTGTGTCAATGTGATTGAAAACACCCTCCACTGCAGAGTAAGGTGGCAGCATGCACAAACGCCATGACACCGAACAAGACCATTTCCGAATGCCTGACTTCTGTGGAGGCTGCATCGCAGAAAATGCTGTATGGCCAGTGGCGACCTGCCATTCAGGTTATGTGGGGCAGAAAAAAATATATATTTTTGTGGTTGTTTTGAATGTTATTTTTGATATTAATACCTGTCACATATCAGTTTGCAAACAATGAAAAAAATCTAAAAATAATTGAGTTAATAAAGCCGCATACAAACATGGTCTCTTTTTTGCTTTCTTGAGTAAGGCAGCTCCAAAATGCAGGTGTTTCAGATTAGCTCAGTGCTTTCTGTGATGGAGAGACAGCCAGCGGAAAATATAGAGGATAGGGTTTGGTAATGTTCTCTAGTTGCGCCATGTTGCGCATTTTCTTAACATTTGTCATAATTAGCAATGATTTTGTATCTTCTCTCGACGGACTTCGGCAGCACATTTTCCGCCATTTTCTTCAAACCTGAAAATGTTGTGAAGCCACGCCCATTTTCAAATCCGTTTCAATCCTTGTCATATGAAGAGAAATGATAGATGAAACGTAAATATACACAACAATTTGGAAATCGCAAATTCAACAATGAGTGGTTTGGAATGAATCAGTGGCTAACTGTAAGCATTGGAGAGGGTGTGTGGTCCAAGTCTGGGTTAAAGAGTCTCTTTTTCAAGCTTAAAAGGATAAACATTCACTTACAACATCATGGGCCAGAAAATGTTGAATACATTGGCCATGCTGTCAATCCAGCACGACTTCTGTCACTTCTAAAACAACTAGAAGCTCAGAACTGGGAAATGTTAGACTTCAGTGAGTTCAAGAGAACTGGGAACTCTGGGGGGGAAAAACAAGCTCAGACTGGGAAAATACGTTTTGAACGGACATCCAACTCGGAATTCCAAGTCGGGAACTCGGGCCTCTTTCTAAAGCTCCGACCTGAAGATCACTGACGTCATGATTCGACCTTGTGTTTTCCAGAGTTTTCAGTTGTCTTGAAAGCACCATAAATCCAGAGAATGCCAGACTTTGATGACAAAATATGCCCACAAGAAGGACCATCGCGCCACCTTCCTGTTCAAGTGAGCACATCACAAGAAGGTGAGTCCAAAAATGTATTGTATGCTGCTGCATACATTATGTAACATGTCAGGGAGATATGTATACTGTAGGTAAGGAAGTAATTCTAAGTATGTTGTGTAGTAAGCTGTTATTAGCCCATGTGCCTCTTTCTTATAATTTGGTCCCGTTCCCCCTCATAACTTAGCCTACTGTTCTGACTTGGTGGTGTACATGTAGCCTATAGCCTGTTTTAGAGAAATGTCATCATCGAATATTGAGCTTTCATTGTTTGCTTATATACCCCTGTTATTTATCCTAAGGTCTGACTTGGTGTACAGGGAGAATACTGTAAGAACAGCCCATGTTCTGAATTCTGTCGCTGCACATTTCAAAAGTGCTGAACAAATAGTTATATTGACTATGTCCTTCTTTATATTGACTACTACTACGTTGCTCATTGTCTTAATGAAATTACGGATTGCCTCTCATCCGCTTTTCATTCCCGTATGCCATAGTTTGTACATCTCAATTGTCAGTGGAAACCACATTTGTTTAAGCAAGTCAGCCATATCAGCAGTTTTTTTTAAAGGCAGTAAATGAGTCTGAATGAACTTTTTCGTTGCCAGACAAGGCTCTGTTGATAGCCGGGCATTGCCGTGGTAAGGATTCACTCCACGGTGCTGAAAAGAAAGATCTGCTGTTAGGACAGCTTTATGTAGGCGCTAATTGTTTGTGGGCACCATTTGTCAATGTTACAGTGCAATTAATATATTGTTTAGTGTTGTGTTGTTGCTTTGCTGGCATGCATCCCCCAAAATGTTTTGGGGTTTGCCCCACCAAGATTTACATGCTGAAATCGCCACTGTAGTGGTCGGATTGAACATAAATCGGGCTTTACTGGTTCACTGCACAGCGTATCGGTAATCAGTCTGTTATTTAGGAGGCTATTCTTACTGGGCCTCAGCCAATAACAATATCTGGACTCTCGACGAGAACATTGTCAGAGAGGAGAGGCAAAGACAGGCCTAACTTGAGGGAAAATCTGTCTTCCTCCAGCAGGTAGCGTTTGTTTTTTCCCCACCAAGCAATGTGATTTTGTATGGATGTCAATGAGAGTGTTGAATTTGGTCATCCAAAAAACGAATGGCTTATTTGCTACGTGAAGTTTATTTGATCTAATAGAAGTTTCTTAGCCTGCACTCATAGGACTGCTACAAGCCCTTGGCAGGCCGCTTTTGCATCTTCCATTCAGAGGACAGCTATAAGCCCTAGGCAAGCCATCTAGCCATGAGCTAATTTGAAAGACAAGAGCAAGGAATTTCTCTAATCTCAAATTCGGCCTGCCACCTTCCAGCAAACCACAGCCAGCCAGAGGCTATAATCTGTTTTTTGTTTTTAATATAAATACCTTAGATTTCATTTTATTTCATTTGCCAAATTTTACAAATACAATACAACCACACGTGGACATAATGCATTTACAATAATTGAAGATGACACATAAAAAGTGATACACCTAATAATTTACAGTTTAAATAGATGAATGATATATAGCCTACATTTTTGCCATTAATTTAATATATATATATATATATATATATATATGCAATACAAACAGTTCCTTTAAAAAAATGTATGACTCCCTAAACCGCCTCTCCCATTTTAAGAGAAGTGTTGAAGACTATGTACTGTAGGTGGCAGCACCTTTTAAACACCACAGAAGAAGCCGAAAAGCATCAACAGGAAGTTCTTTGTTACCATCCGCCATCGAGTTTTCAAAACAAGTACAATTCCACATGCTTTTGTCGGAACTTTTCTTATGTAAGATTAATCTACATGAGACGTTTATTTGTCACAACTTTAAATCGAGTTTTGATATTTAAAAAGTTATGGTCTACCTTTTCATCTGAACGCAGTGATAAAGAAAATAACTGAAGCGTACACATTTACTGTTAATTTCTGTGTTTGAAGAAACGAACAAAGAATACATTAGCTTCCACGATGGATCGGGTAAGTTTGGTTGACATTTATGAGCAGTATGTTTACTGTGGTGTATAAAATGTCTAGGTGTAGTTTCCATCATCTTTGCTCTTCCACATCCATGCGTTTGATTTGAACAGCTAGACAAAATAATTAATGGTGGTAATTTCATCCAAGTAGACTACTAGCCTATCGTACACAGATCGATTATACAAACAATGCACAGCCAGGAGGTAAAGTCAGAACCAGGGAGAAATAATTAGGCATAAGCTACACCAACGATGTATATAAACCCTGGATTGCTGATGCTATGTATTGGCCATTGAGAGGCTTTGAAGCCACCGGTTAACAACTTTGAGGTATTTTCTGAACACCTTCTCACTTTATTTCTCCAGATGTCAGTTCGACCACACCGTTTACACACTCATTTGTGGCGCCCAAATAAAACATATCACAGTTGAAAATACGTGATTCTTGTTGCTAGGCTACCAGTTACAGTACTTTTATCTCATGTTTATGCAGAGGGAATACAACAATGATAGCTAGTGTCAAAGAATGATATGGAGGTAATGTTTGTCCAATTATTGATCATGTCCTCATGTCCTCAGCTCAAATAAGCATCAATAAAACTCAGAAATGCTTCAGAAATCCTCCTTATTTTCAGCATATTAAGATCCATATATGGACCTCAACCAAGAGAAACGTCTTAAATGTGCTTTAGAAACACAGATTTGCAATGTACACTACCGGTCAAAAGTTTTAGAACACCTACTCATTCAAGGGTTTGTCTTTATTTTATTTTTTTAATTTCTACATTGTAGAATAATAGTGAAGACATCAGAACTATGAAATAACATAAATGGAATCATGTAGTGTTAAACAAATCAAAATATATTTTATATTTGAGATTCTTCAAATAGCCACCCTTTGCTTTGATGACAGCTTTGCACACTCTTGGCATTCTCTCAACCAGCTTCATGAGGTAGTCACCTGGAATGCATTTCAATTAACAGGTTTTTTATTTTTTTATTTTTTATTTCACCTTTATTTAACCAGGTAAACCAGTTGAGAACAAGTTTTCATTTACAACTGCGACCTGGCCAAGATAAAGCAAAGCAGTGCGATAAAAACAACAATACAGAGTTACATATGGGGTAAAACAAAACAAAGTCAAAAAATACAACAGAAATACATATATATATACAGTGTGTGCAAATTTAGCAAGTTATGGAGGTAAGGCAATAAAATAGGCTATAGTGCAAAATAATTATAATTAGTATTAACACTGGAATGATAGATGTGCAAATAGAGATACTGGGGTACAAATGAGCAAAATAAATAATATAGGGATGAGGTAGTTGGGCGGGCTAATTTCAGATGGGCTGTGTACAGGTGCAGTGATCGGTAAGGTGCTCTGACAACTGATGCTTAAAGTTAGTGAGGGAGATAAGGTGTGCCTTCTTTAAAGTTAATTTGTGGAATTTCTTTCCTTTTTAATGTGTTTGAGCCTATCAGTTGTGTTGTGACAACGTAGGGGGGGTATACAGAAGATAGCCCTATTTGGTAAAAGACCAAGTCCATATTATGGCAAGAACAGCTCAAATAAGCAAAGAGAAACGACAATCCGTCATTACTTTAAGACATGAAGGTCAGTCAATATGGAACATTTCAAGAACTTTTAAAGTTTCTTCAAGTGCAGTCGCAAAAACCAAGCACTATGATGAAACTGGCTCTCATGAGGACCGCCACAGGAATGGAAGACCCAGAGTAACCTCTGCTGCAGAGGATAAGTTCATTAGAGTTACCAGCCTCAGAAATTGCATCCCAAATAAATGCTTCACAGAGTTCAAGTAACAGACACATCTCAACTTCAACTGTTCAGAGGGGACTGTGTGAATCAGGCCTTCATGGTCGAATTGCTTTAAAGAAACCACTACTAAAGGACACCAATAAGAAGAAGAGATTGCTTGGGCCAAGAAACACGAGCAATGGACATTAGACCGGTGAAAATGTGTCCTTTGGTCTGATGAGTCCAAATTTGAGATTTTTGCTTCCAACCACCGTTTCTTTGTGAGACGCGGTGTGGGTGAACGGATGATCTCCACATGTGTATTTACCACCGTAACACATGGAGTAGGTCTTATGGTGTGGGGGTGCTTTGTTGGTGACACTGTCTGTGATTTATTTAGAATTCAAGGCACACTTAACCAGCATGGCTACCACAGCATTCTGCGGCGATACGCCATCCCAACTGGTTTGGGCTTAGTGGGACTATCATTTGTTTTTCAACAGGACAATGACCCAACACATCTCCAGGCTGTTTTAGGGCTATTTTACCAAGAAGGAGAGTGATGGACTGCTGCATCAGATGACCTGGCCTCCACAATCCCCTCACCTCAACAAAATTGAGATGGTTTGGGATGAGTCGGACTGCAGGGTGGAGGAAAAGCAGCCAACAAGTGCTCAGCATAGGTGGGAACTCCTTCAAAACGGTTGGAAAAGCGTTCCAGGTGAAGCTGGTTGAGAGAATGCCTAGGGTGTGCAAAGTTGTCATCAAGGCAAAGGGTGGCTATTTGAAGAATCTCAAATATAAATTATATTTTTTGATTACTACATGATTACATGTGTTCCTTCATAGTGTTGATGTCTTCACTATTATTCTACAATGTAGAAAAGAGTAAAAATAAAGAAACCCTTGAATGAGTAGGTGTTCTAAAACTTTTCACCGGTAGTGTACATCGTCAGTATTTGTCAACATGAAGAGAGAAAATAGAGTGTCACATATCTCAGGATAATGAATTATTCCATATTTGACCATAGGAAATGGCCTTGTGGGATATTGTCTAAAAGACACATCTGGATTCAGAATTTCTGTTCAATTCAAATCTCCCTACCATCATATCCAAGCCATTATGACACCAATGTCGATGAAAACTCACAAATCAACTTGATTGGAGATACACAACACACTCCCCACCTCTCATCATGAGCTGTCCAGCTGTTACGGAGTACCATATACCAGATTTCTAACAGGATCCTTAGCAATTGAGTTATCAGTGTATTTTCTGTGCCTACCTAACTCAAATTCTAGACGTCAGATTGAAACGAGAATATACAGTCAGACGGTTGCCCTCTAATAGTTCAAATCAGTTTTGAACTAACTATTAAAGTATGTTTAGAATTGACCATGGATAGTCAAAGGTAATTGTCTGCAGTTTTCAGAAGGTGAATAGCTCAATTGATTTTGACGGTCTTGCATGGTAAAATATGACTCAATTCCCATTAAAAGCTAAATTAAGGAAAATGGTTGTCATTGAATTAATAATACCTGAAGGTCATATAACTCAGCCATAGAAACTAAACAAAACTATCCCCATGTACAATAGAGTATGGATTGTGCCCTTTACAGCTCGTTTCTAGCCTAAAGCATTGCAGTTATGCATCCTATACATTTATACAAATCAGGGTTTGGGGGAAATTTGCCCTGTCTCCCACCCCAAGCGCCACACCACTGGAATAGCGTGCACTGCAGAGTTGTTGACAAATATCCAACACATGGGCTAGTCCACCATCCAGATCAGAGCTGTAAAAACAATCAAGCGGGTCAAATGGCAGAGTTGTCAGTTTGGCACTGTTGATCTAAACCGATTTGGATAAAGATGTAAAGCAGACAGGAGAAGGAGCATACTGGAATGTATTCTGGATGTTTGAAACTGGTGAGTTTGTCCTGATGCAAGCATGCATTTGCTCACTGCAGTGCACAACATGCTGTTTACTTGTGCATTTGTTTTCTCAGCTACAGTTTGAGTTGTGTCCGACAGTGAAATATGGCTAGCTCTTACCATAGCTTGGACTATAGAGCTTTGTAGTGTTGCAAAAGCCAATTGCATTGCATGCATTGTGAGGTAGCAGCGTGACAATTTGGCCAAAGTTTGGTGTTGGTTTTGAACTGATGTACATAGCTAGCTAGCTAGCTAGCTAGCTAGCTATGTTTTGTGGAAATATTTAGGACTGGCATTTGGAAGTGAACTAGCTATCGTTAGCTTCCTTCTGTGTCGAGGTCAGCTGTTGTCTTGCTCTAAATACCTAATGGCTTTGTTATTTCCTCTGCTCTTGTCCTTCTAGACCTGTCTGCTGCCTTTGATACTGTGAACCATCAGATCCTCCTCTCCACCCTCTCCGAGCTGGGCATCTCCGGCGCGGCTCACTCCTGGATTGCGTCCTACCTGACCGGTCGCTCCTACCAAGTGGCGTGGCGAGAAGCTGTCTCCGCACCACGTGCTCTCACCACTGGTGTCCCCCAAGGCTCAGTTCTAGGCCCTCTCCTTTTCTCCCTATACACCAAGTCACTTGGCTCTGTCATATCCTCACATGGTCTCTCCTATCATTGCTACGCTGACGATACACAACTAATCTTCTCCTTTCCCCCTTCTGATAACCAGGTGGCGAATCGCATCTCTGCATGTCTGGCAGACATATCAGTATGGATGACGGATCACCACCTCAAGCTGAACCCTGGCAAGACGGAGCTGCTCTTCCTCCCGGGGAAGGACTGCCCGTTCCATGATCTCGCCATCACGGTTGACAACTCCGCTGTGTCCTCCTCCCAGAGTGCGAAGAGCCTAGGCGTGACCCTGGACAACACCCTGTCGTTCTCCGCCAACATCAAGGCGGTGACCCGCTCCTGCAGGTTCATGCTCTACAACATTCGGAGAGTACGACCCTGCCTTACACAGGAAGCGGCACAGGTCCTAATCCAGGCACTTGTCATCTCCCGTCTGGACTACTGCAACTCGCTGTTGGCTGGCCTCCCTGCCTGTGCCATTAAACCCCTACAACTCATCCAGAATGCCGCAGCCCGTCTGGTGTTCAACCTTCCCAAGTTCTCTCACGTCACCCCCTCCTCCGCACACTCCACTGGCTTCCAGTTGAAGCTCGCATCCGCTACAAGACCATGGTGCTTGCCTATGGAGCAGTGAGGGGAACGGCACCTCTGTACCTTCAGGCTCTGATCAGTCCCTACACCCAAACGAGGGCATTGCGCTCATCCACATCTGTTGCAGCTACAAACTTAGTCAATCCGACATTTGTTAAATCAAATTTGTAAAGTATGCGGACCCCTTCACTTTTTTCCACATTTTGTTACGTTACAGCCTTATTCTAAAATGGATCAAATAATTGTTTCGCCTCATCAATCTACACACAATACTTTGTTAAAGCACCTTTGGCAGCGATTACAGCCTTGAGTCTTCTTGGGTATGATGCTACAAGCTTGGCACACCTGTATTTGGGGAGTTATGCAAGCACATCACCTGTGCCATTAAGGCGCAGACCTTTTGGCAGAGGCCAAATTAAAGGTTACAATAGAACTGCCAATGGCAGACTTGGTTGCTCAAAGAAAATCTGTCTTTGCATGTGGAAATGTGTAGCTAATTTCCCCCCAACTTCGGACACTCTCTAGCGTTTGGAGGACTAAATCACCTCGAGCTCAACATTTAAATGGACTGGAAAATAACGGTAAGTTTTGTGACTAACGACACCCTTCTAGCTAGCTGACCACCGAAAAAGTTAGTGAGGGGAAAAAAGTATTTGATCCCCTGTTGATTTTGTACGTTTGCCCACTGACAAAGAAATGATCTGTCTATAATTTTAATGGCAGGTTTATTTGAACAGTGAGAGACAGAACAACAACAACAAAAATCCAGAAAAACGCATGTCAAAAATGTTATAAATTGATTTGCATTTTAATGAGGGAAATAAGTATTTGACCCCCTCTCAATCAGAAAGATTTCTGGCTCCCAGGTGTCTTTTATACAGGTAATGAGCTGAGATTAGGAGCACACTCTTAAAGGGAGTGCTCCTAATATCAGCTTGTTACCTGTATAAAAGACACCTGTCCACAGAAGCAATCAATCAATCAGATTCCAAACTCTCCACCATGGCCAAGACCAAAGAGCTCTCCAAGGATGTCAGGGACAAGATTGTAGACCTACACAAGGTTGGAATGGGCTACAAGACCATCGCCAAGCAGCTTGGTGAGAAGGTGACAACAGTTGGTGCGATGATTCTCAAATGGGAGAAACACAAAATAACTGTCAATCTCCCTCGGCCTGGGGCTCCATGCAAGATCTCACCTTCTGGAGTTGCAATGACCATGAGAACGGTGAGGAATCAGCCCAGAACTACACAGGAGGATCTTGTCAATGATCTCAAGGCAGCCGGGACCATAGTCACCAAGAAAACAATTGGTAACACATTACGCTGTGAAGTATTGAAATCCTGCAGCGCCCGCATGGTCCCCCTGCTCAAGAAGGCACATATACAGGGCCGTCTGAAGTTTGCCAATGAACATCCGAATGATTCAGAGGAGAACTGGGTGAAAGTGTTGTTGTCAGATGAGATGAGACCAAAATCAAGCTCTTTGGCATCAACTCAACTCGCCGTGTTTGGAGCAGGAGGAAAGCTGCCTATGACCCCAAGAACACCATCCCCACCGTCAAACATGGAGGTGGAAACATTATGTTTTGGGGGTGTTTTTCTACTAAGGGGACAGGACAACTTCACCGTATCAAAGGGATGATGGACGGGGCCATGTACCGTCAAATCTTGGGTGAGAACCTCCTTCCCTCAGCCAGGGCATTGAAAATGGGTCGTGGATGGGTATTCCAGCATGACAATGACCCAAATCACACGGCCAAGGCAACAAAGGAGTGGCTCAAGAAGAAGCACATTAAGGTCCTGGAGTGGCCTAGCCAGTCTCCAGACCTTAATCCCATAGAAAATCTGTGGAGGGAGCTGAAGGTTCGAGTTGCCAAACGTCTGCCTCGAAACCTTAATGAAGGAGAAGATCTGCAAAGAGGAGTGGAACAAAATCCCTCCTGAGATGTGTGCAAACCTGGTGGCCAACTACAAGAAACGTCTGACCTCTGTGATTGCCAACAGGTTTTGCCACCAAGTACTAAGTCATGTTTTGCAGCGGGGTCAAATACTTATTTCCCTCATTAAAATGCAAATCAATTCATAACCTTTTTGACATGCGTTTTTCTGGATTTTTTTGTTTTTATTCTGTCTCTCACTGTTCAAATAAACCTACCATTATATACCACTGTATATTCAGTGGGGAGAACAAGTATTTGATACACTTCCAATTTTGCAGGTTTTCCTACTTACAAAGCATGTAGAGGTCTGTAATTTTTATCATAGGTACACTTCAACTGTGAGAGACGGAATCTAAAACAAAAATCACATTGTATAATTTTTAAGTAATTAATTTGCATTTTATTGCATGACATAAGTATTTGATCACCTACCAACCAGTAAGAATTCCGTCTCTCACAGACCTGTTAGTTTTTCTTTAAGAAGCCCTCCTGTTCTCCATTCATTAACTGTGTATTAACTGCACCTGTTTGAACTCGTTACCTATATAAAAGACACCTGTCCACACACTCAATCAAACAGACTCCAACCTCTCCACAATGGCCAAGACCAGAGAGCTGTTTAAGGACATCAGGGATAAAATTGTAGACCTGCACAAGGCTGGGATGAGCTACAGGACAATAGGCAAGCAGCTTGGTGAGAAGGCAACAACTGTTGGCGCAATTATTAGAAAATTGAAGAAATTCAAGATGACGGTCAATCACCCTCGGTTTGGGGCTCCATGCAAGATCTCACCTTGTGGGGCATCAATGATCATGAGGAAGGTGAGGGATCAGCTCAGAACTGTGGTACTCTGTAGCTCAGCTGGTAGAGCACGGCGCTTGTAACGCCAAGGTAGTGGGTTCGATCCCCGGGACCACCCATACACACACAAAAAAAAAAATTATGCACGCATGACTGTAAGTCGCTTTGGATAAAAGCGTCTGCTAAATGGCTTATTATTTATTATTATTATAACTACACGGCAGGACCTGGTCAATGACCTGAAGAGAGCTGGGACCACAGTCTCAAAGAAAACCTTTAGTAACAGACTACGCCGTCATGGATTAAAATCCTGCAGCGCACGCAAGGTCCCCCTGCTCAAGCCAGCGCATGTCCAGGCCCGTCTGAAGTTTGCCAATGACCATCTGGATGATCCAGAGGAGGAATGGGAGAAGGTCGTGTGGTCTGATGAGACAAAAATAGAGCTTTATGGTCTAAACTCCACTCGCTGTGTTTGGAGGAAGAATAAGGATGAGTACAACCCCAAGAACACCATCCCAACCGTGACGCATGGAGGTGGAAACATCATTCTTTGGCGATGCTTTTCTGCAAAGGGGACAGGACGACTGCACCGTATTGAGGGGAGGATGGATGGGGCCATGTATCGCGAGATCTTGGCCAACAACCTCCTTCCCTCAGTAAGAGCATTGAAGATGGGTCGTGGCTGGGTCTTCCAGCATGACAACGACCCAAAACACACAGCCAGGGCAACTAAGGAGTGGCTCCGTAAGAAGCATCTCAAGGTCCTGTAGTGGCCTAGCCAGTACAGGACCTTGAGCCGGACACCCTGGACAGGGGGAGAGCTGAGTGTGCCACACGTCCGACGATGGACACCTTCTTCACTTCTTATGAAAAGCACTTGGAGGAGAGTGGGTTGAGTGAGAAACCCAGTCAAATCTATAACTGCGACGACCAGAGCAGGCACAAAGTGCTCGCTCCCCGGGGCGCAAAACACGTGTACCATTAGGCTCAGGGGACCAAGGAGCACATCACAGTGCTGGCCTGCTTCAACGCAGCTGGGGAGGACGTCCCCCCGTTTATCATCTACCCCAAGTGTTTCCCCGGTGGCCACTACACACTGGGAGCCCCCCCCCATGAAAGAGCGCCCTCTCCTTCTCCTCTTCGATGGGCACAAGCACCACATGGACCCGGAGGTGCTCGCGGCGGCACTAAGGGAAGGGGTTATACTTCTTTGTCTTCCACCACACTGCACCCATGTCCTGCAGCTGCTGGGCGTGGCATACTTTGGCCCTTTGAAGGCTGGGTTCTCCAAGGTAGCTGGAGACCATAGCCATTTTGACCACTCCTACATGGTAAACAAATCAGAATTTGCCAGAGTATTCCGCTACACGTACCAGCGATGCAAGGACATGCGCTATGTGGTGGAAGGGTTTAAGAAGTGAGGCCTCCTCCCTTTTGACCCTTCAGCCATTGAAGGATCCCGTTTAATGCCGTCTCGGTCCCTACCCGGGTCCCACCACCGCCTCCCCTGGAACCAGCAGCACTGTGCCGTCCATCAGCACTTCCTCTCCAGTGACCACAGGAGGACCCTCAGCCCCTGCTCCAGTCCCAGCCCTAGCTCTAGAAGAGCACCCCCTAATAGAGGGGGGGGGGGCTGATAGCAAAGGACCTGGGGCAAATCCTTACTGTCCTGAAGTATCGGCTGGACCGATACAGAAGACTCCCTGTGGTCGCCACATGCCTCACCGGGGAGGAATACATGCGCCAGTGGCACGAGAGGGGTGAGAAGGAGAGGGCCGAGGCAGAGGAGAAAGAGCGTTGGGCAGCCCTCAGAACACAGAGGGCACAGGAGAGGGCTGCCATGGATGTGACCATTGACTCCATCGCCTCTGCTGGACACCCTGCTGGAGCCACTCCTGACAACTGCATCACCACTGCCAGTGCCTCCCAGTGTGCAACACCTGTAGGAACCGCCTGAGTCCCCAGCTGCAGAAGAAGGCCACGTGCCTACTCTCCCGGCCACACCATCGTCGGCCCCTCAACCCCACCATTACAAACACCAGCTCTTCCAAGCCATCGGCGGCGGTTTTGTCCACCACCACCACGATGCACACCACCCCCCATGTCTGTCACCATCAACACGGCCTCCTCTGGACCAACTGCCTTCTGCGTCTCCCCTGGTCACACCACCATAGCAGCCTCGTCTGGTGTCCCTGCAATTTGAATACCGCCACCTCCACAGGTAAACACTGTTAAATTACGAACAAATGACTGTTATCTGTTTTTATAAAACAGCAATATAAAATAAAATCTCTCTTTACATATCTACAGTCCATAGCACCAGCCCTCAAGTCATCTCCACCTCTTCCAAAACCTCTGCAACTTCCTCCAGAGGTATTGATGTAAAAAAGTTGAAAAGGGTTTTCATGCAACATGCTCTGTCTAACACTACTTTTTCTCAAACTGCAGCACAGAAAAGAAAGAGAAAAGCTCCACCGGTTACATCTGTCACGCCATCCATGGCACCACTCTCAGGTACTTCATAATCTGTTTTTCTCTCTCTCAGTTGTATAAATTACTATTGTTGAAGAACTTCTACATTTTCCAAACCATATTAATCAATTTGTATTATTATTTTATTTTTTACAAAAGAAGACACCACCTGCTGTGCTTGCTGCGGGGAGCAAGCACAGCATTATCCGCCTGCAAGCTCCCCTCAGGAGTGTAGATCCGAGGTGCCATGGGTGTGCTGTGACTTCTGCCAGCACTGGTTCCACTGGAGGTGTGTACAGTGGGATCCAGAGGTAGCGGTGGAGCTGGATTCCTATTGTGATTTTTGTGACAATATAGGGATGGAGGTCAAGATTTAATTGTTTGTTTTGTTTGTGTTAATATAAAATTATTTATTTGTACAAAAAATGTCTAAAATATATTATATATATTTATTCAACCCATCTTGTGTATTTCTTCCTTTACTTTCCATGGCACCTCTGCAACACAAACTCCAACAGTGTTTTCATTGTTTATGTCAATGCACATAACTGAAATTAAAGTTTTATTTGATGTAAATTATTAACTCATATTTTAGTATTCAACTGTTATCTACTTTCTCAAAACATAAGATTAATCTGTAAAACAAATTATGAGAAATTATTTGGTTACAACACTGAATATGTTGGTGAAGAACCATTTTTTAAGAGTCCACAGGAGGGCACACCGGGCTACGCAATGAAAAGTTGACAGGCAAGTGATTTTTTTTTTTTACCGGAAGGCTAGCCAACTAGTCAACTATATAGTAAACACTTCGGTTACGAGGTTGGTATCTCTTTTTTCAACAAAATTAAACGGATATATCTTGTAATTGAACAATATAGTAAGGTGGCCAATAACTGGGGGCGGTATGCCGATAATACGGGACGTATTTTTTTGCTAAACCGCTTATCAAAAAGCTGATAACAGTATTTCCACTGAAATGTCAAAAATGCTAATTGCAAACCCAATAGCTAACATTTTTAACACACCAATATTGACAAAACATTGATGGCTTGATCACAAGATAACACTGTTGAAGGTAATATATTTCTTAAACGCTGTTGAATATGCCAATAATACGGGGTTCTACGCTATAATGTACCTTTAACAGAAAATAACCTTACAGTGTAAAAATCATAGAAATTTAAAACAAAACAACTATGTTTTAAGTGAGAAGTAGGCATTGGTGTGAAGCTGAAAAACAAAGGATATTCACATGAGCACCACAATCCCTACTCCACCCATTCTCAACCAAAGTTATCCAGCACACAGATTTGACCTACAACAGTAGCAATGTTGGTCAATTGTACTTAAGGCTGTCCCCGACTAAAAAAAAATATGGGTCAACCAAGAGTAGTCTGTTCTTTCGACCAAGAAATTGGTTGAAATGTCAAAACTTGTATTTTTCCAAAAATAGATACACCCTATGTCATTGAATAAAATCAACTATATGCACTGAGCTTGGCTGATGCTTTAAGCGCAGTGTTCAATGAAATAATTAAGACATACAAATGACTCGAGGGAGTCCGATAAGTGGCACACGTTGGTAATCTCTCTCCTCCCTGCTGCAGCGAACGGGCACCACATTTCATTCCTTACTTGTTTCTCTGACTGAAAAGTTGTTACCAAAGTCCCTCATTTGTTTAGAAAAAAAAATCCCTATTCCCTCAGCCACAACCCTTGCTCTCTTTACGTGAAACAGGGATGCATTGAATGCACGTGACCAGTAGGGCCTGACCTATAGCCTATCATAAACACATCCATAAATTGGTTATAAAACTCAGAACACAGTAACACAGCAAAATTGATCCAGAGGACATGAAAAACAGGGGAATGTTTACTGGTTGCTCAGGAGGGAACGGGGAAGTCAGATGTGTGGAAGACATTTTACTTAGTTTTTTTAAACTACTGCAGATCCTGAAAAAGCAGCAAGCACGCTATGGTGTGTGCCAAACAGGTGCTGTTAGATGTATATTTCTTTATCACCATTTGGAGCTGTGTAAACAACACTAAATATGTGATAAGTGTATATTCTAAAGAAAAAATATATAAAGCCTTTATTACAGCGAAGACTAAAAACTGTGAATTGCGGTTTATTTATTCAAAGTTCCCTTTGTTACTTTTATTTTAATTTTAAAACTAAAATGCTTGATTGCATTTTAAAGTATGAATGACTCGTCTGTTTGATGAAATGAACGAATGATTGTTTGCGTGTATATTATGTGTGACAAACAGATTTAGATTATTTTACTTTTTGTTTTGTACACCAGCTTCAAACAGCTGAAAATACAATCGTTTGGGTTATGGAAAATATATTTCACAGCGGTTTAGATGCTACAATGATTATCTACTCTGTACTTGCTTGTTTGGTCACATAAACTGAAATTAGGCGAACTGTAAAAAATTTAGCAACCAGGAAATTGTGGAGCAATTTCTGCATAGTGCATCTTTTTAAATGATGTTTTATAGTGTCACATAATGTTCTATAGTGTTTTATATTGTTAAATGTTTTATAGTGTTAAATTGTTTTATAGTGTTATACAATGTTTAAAGTGTTACATAATGTTCTATAGTGTTACATAATGTTTTATAGTGTTACATAATGTTCTTAGTGTTACATAATGTTTTGTAGTGTTACATAATGTTCTATAGTGTTACATAATGTTCTATAGTGTTACATAATGTTTTGTAGTGTTACATAATGTTCTATAGTGTTACATAATGTTCTATAGTGTTACATAATGTTCTATAGTGTTACATAATGTTATATAGTGTTACATAATGTTCTGTAGTGTTACATAATGTTCTATAGTGTTACATAATGTTTTATAGTGTTACATAATGTTTTATAGTGTTACATACTGTTCTATAGTGTTACATAATGTTCTATAGTATTACATAATGTTTTATAGTGTTACATAATGTTCTATAGTGTTACATAATGTTTTATAGTGTTACATAATGTTCTATAGTGTTACATAATGTATTATAGTGTTACATAATGTTTTATAGTGTTAAATTGTTTTATAGTGTTATACAATGTTTAAAGTGTTACATAATGTTCTATAGTGTTACATAATGTTTTATAGTGTTACATAATGTTCTTAGTGTTACATAATGTTTTGTAGTGTTACATAATGTTTTATAGTGTTACATAATGTTTTATAGTGTTACATAATGTTCTATAGTGTTACATAATGTTTTGTAGTGTTACATAATGTTCCTTAGTGTTACATATTGTTCTATAGTGTTACATTATGTTTTATAGTGTTACATAATGTTTTATAGTGTTACATAATGTTTTATAGTGTTACATAATGTTCTCTAGTGTTACATAATGTTCTCTAGTGTTACATAATGTTCTATAGTGTTACATAATGTTTTATAGTGTTACATAATGTTTTATAGTGTTACATAATGTTCTCTAGTGTTACATAATGTTCTCTAGTGTTACATAATGTTCTATAGTGTTACATAATGTTCTGTAGTGTTACATAATGTTTTATAGTGTTACATAATGTTCTGTAGTGTTACATAATGTTCTATAGTGTTACATAATGTTTTGTAGTGTTACATAATGTTCTATAGTGTTATATAATGTTCTATAGTGTTACATAATGTTCTATAGTGTTACATAATGTTCTAAAGTGTTACATAATGTTTTATAGTGTTACATAATGTTCTATAATGTTTTATAGTGTTCTATAATATTTTATAGTGTTACAATGTTTTATAGTGTTACATAATATTCTATAGTGTTACATAATGTTCTATAATGTTTTATAGTGTTCTATAATATTTTATAGTGTTACATAATGTTTTATAGTGTTACATAATGTTTTATAGTGTTACATAATGTTCTATAGTGTTACATAATGTTCTATAGTGTTACATAATATTCTATAGTGTTACATAATGTTCTATAGTGTTACATAATGTTCTATAGTGTTACATAAGGTTCTATAGTGTTACATAAGGTTCTATAGTGTTACATAAGGTTCTATAGTGTTACATAAGGTTCTATAGTGTTACATAATGTTTTATAGTGTTACATAATGTTCTACAGTGTCACATAATGTTTTATAGTGTTACATAATGTTCTATAGTGTTACATAATGTTCTATAGTGTAACTATAGTGTTACATAATGTTTTATAGTGTTACATAATGTTTTATAGTGTTACATAATGTTTTATAGTGTTACATAATGTTCTATAATGTTTTATAGTGTTACATAATGTTCTACAGTGTCACATAATGTTTTATAGTGTTACATAATGTTCTATAGTGTTACATAATGTTCTATAGTGTTACATAATGTTTTATAGTGTTACATAATGTTTTATAGTGTTACATAATGTTTTATAGTGTTACATAATGTTCTATAATGTTTTATAGTGTTACATAATGTTCTATAGTGTTACATAATGTTCTATAGTGTTACATAATGTTCTATAATGTTATATAGTGTTACATAATGTTCTATAATGTTATATAGTGTTACATAATGTTTTATAGTGTTACATGTTTTATAGTGTTACATAATGTTCTATAGTGTTACATAATGTTTTATAGTGTTTAATTAATGTTCTATAGTGTTACATAATGTTCTATAGTGTTACATAATGTTCTATAATGTTATATAGTGTTACATAATGTTTTATAGTGTTACATGTTTTATAGTGTTACATAATGTTCTATAGTGTTACATAATGTTTTATAGTGTTACATAATGTTCTATAGTGTTACATAATGTTCTATAATGTTCTTATTGTTACATAATGTTCTAAAGTGTTACATAATGTTTTATAGTGTTACATAATGTTTTATAGTGTTACATAATGTTCTTATTGTTACATAATGTTCTATAGTGTTACATAATGTTCTATACTGTTACATAATATTTTATAGTGTTACATAATGTGTTTGTTTGTTGGTAGGCTTACATGTATTATTATTATTTTAGTCGCCCACATGGCCCTCACACTAGCTCCACTTCTGCCTAGATACTATGTTATCGAATCCCTCATTATCTTTCCTTCCTCCCAAAATGTGCACTTTCTCTTCACTGGTTTAAAGGAAATTATTGGTATAAAACATATGATGGATACTCCCACAAGCCCATGACTTTCGTTAGTTGCGATTTTCACAAGTATGTGGTACATTTTCAGAACTTTAAGCACAAAAATAGGTTTCAAAACTCTTAGGCCATTTTCAATCAATTACTTTTGAAAATATTTTCCTGACATTTGTTAACAAAACATTTAACTATAATTTCATCAAACTGCTAAAAACGGAACTACAAAGACAAAATTGTATAGTGTCTAGTTTACATACAGTTTGAAAACTGTATGAATTGACATTAAATGAATTTAGGTTGGAAGGTAAAACCAAATAATATATGGATTTGGCTGAAAAAACTACATTATCCTTCTTCAGCTAAAGTTGATCTTGAGTAATGTTTCATAGGGCAGAAATTGCACCAGGCTACACCAATACCTTTTTACTGTAGGCTTCTGCTACATGCCACAATACCCCTATATCTGATGGTTTCTTCTATTCATGTATTGTATAAGGATACTGAAACTATAAGTCTGACATTTTTCTCAACATGATCCAATAGTGGGATAATGAGTAGCAGTAGTTCAGGTGTTTAGGTTTTTCCTCACTGGTTATTTGAACAAATCATGATTTCGCAGGTGTTAGCATCTTTCAAAAAGTGATTTGAAAAAAACTGTACATTTGTGGAAAGTAATGAACGATTGCACACTTCAGGAGAAAGGAGATATTTTAAGGATGCACCCAATCAATCTGAGATTTAGACTAAAGTAACCAAATGTTTGGTCTAATGATATTCTATGTACAATACTTTCTGCGGTCAACAGGACAGAGCTAGCCCGTCCCCCTCCACCCTGCCAGAGTCCCCTGGTCACAACTCTCCTGGTAGAGCCTTACTGCTGGGTCTGAAGAGGGTGTCTGTGTGGCTGGTCGACTGCAGGAAAACACCAGGGCAGAGTGGAACTGTAAGAGAAGGACACGAGGAGGGTGATGGAGATTTGATTTCATCAAGTAAGAACAATGGTGTGTGTGGATTAGACTACAATCTGATTCTACAACTTCTGTTAATTGATTTATAAACAGTAAAACACTCAGTGGCCAGTTAATTGTCGATCCAATTTTGTGTATGGAGGGGGGGTGTACCTAATAAACTGAGTGTATATTGATGATAAGGGTGGCAGGTAGTCTAGTGGTTAAGAGCGTTGGGCCACAAATTGAAAGGTTGCTGGTTTGGATCTCTGAGCCCTTGAGCAAGGTACTTAACCCTAATTGCTCCTTTAAGTCGCTCTGGATAAAAGCATCTGCTAAATAACACATTTATGAACATTGTTATAGTATTTGTTTATTGACCCATATCTCTTTTTTTCATAGGGGACACCCCAAACCGTCGTTCTCTCAGTGGGAGGGGCTTATCATCTGGGGAGTCTCAACCACATCATGTTGCTGTCGAGACAGAGAAGAGTCTCTACAGATCAGAACATCTCAAGAAACACCAGCAGAAACGTACAAGGAAGAAACCTAACCACTGGTCCTCTGACTGTGGGAAGAGTTTCAGAAGCCGCATTGGAGTCATTATTCAACAGCGGATTAACAACAGAGAGAAACCGTACTGCTGCTCTCATTTTGGGAAGAGTTTCACTGCCTCTCAAACCTTAAAATGTCGTCAGAGAATTCATACAGCGGAGAGGCCTTACCCCTGCGTTGATTGTGGGAAATGCTTTGCTTTAGCTTGCTCCCTGACTATACACCAGCGCATACACACAGGAGAGAAGCCTTATAGCTGTGATCAGTGTGGGAAGAGCTTTTCTCGATCAGTACTCCTGAATATACACCAGCGCATACACACAGGAGATAAGCCTTATAGCTGTGATCAGTGTGGGAAGAGCTTTGCTCAATCAGTACAACTGACTATACACCAGCGCATACACACAGGAGAGAAGCCTTATAGCTGTGGTCAGTGTGGGAAGAGCTTCAGTCATTCATGTAACCTGAATTCACACCAGTGAACACACACTGGAGAGAAACCTTTTAGCTGTGATCAGTGTGGGATGAGCTTTGCTCGATCAGGAACTCTGACTATACACCAGCGCATACACTCAGGAGAGAAGCCTTATAGCTGTGGTCAGTGTGGGAAGAGCTTCAGTCATTCATGGAACCTGAATTCACACCAGCGAACACACACTGGAGAGAAACCTTTTAGCTGTGATTAGTGTGGGAAGGGCTTTGCTCGATCAGGAACTCTGACTACACACCAGCGCATACACACAGGAGAGAAGCCTTATATCTGTGATCATTGTGGGAAGAGATTCGGTCAATCATGGAGACTGAATTCACACATGCAAACACACACAGGAGAGAAACCTTAGATAGATATATGTGGGAAGAGCTTTGTTCATTTAGGGCCAATGAGAAAACACCAAAAAGCACAAACATGACGTATTTCATATCCCACCTATCCGGCACTGATTCCATATCCCTAAATAAAGGATCAATTATAAAGGATCAATTATCTAAATTGATAAAAATGATCCTAAAACTAATCAATTATACATTGGGTAATAATATCCATGGGGTCAAGGCAAGAACTATGTATTTCTGTACCAAATATTAAGTTCTGCTTTTC
The DNA here is from genome assembly GCF_020615455.1 of Coregonus clupeaformis. Taxonomy (NCBI): domain Eukaryota; kingdom Metazoa; phylum Chordata; class Actinopteri; order Salmoniformes; family Salmonidae; genus Coregonus; species Coregonus clupeaformis. Next base: position 222,618 of record NW_025534050.1, read on the forward strand.
TGATGTATCAAATACATGTCATGCAATAAAATGCAAATTAATTACTTAAAAATCATACTATGTGATTTTCTGGATTTTTGTTTTAAGATTCCGTCTCTCACAGTTGAAGTGTACCTATGATAAAAATGACAGACCTCTACATGCTTTGTAAGTAGGAAACACTGCCGATTTTGCAGGTTATCAAATACTTGTTCTCCCCACTGTATGATGTGTCTTGTAACAACAGTTAATGTAATAACTTTTAGATTGGTAATGTAATAAAACCGGTAAATGTAATATCTTGTCAGGTAATATAAAATGTTGAATTGTTATAGTAATAACTTTTCCATTTAATGTAATAAGTTACATTATCAGGTGAGTAACAACTTTTTTGATGAATAATATAATGACTTCAACCGAACATGTAATAACACCTAAACCAATGTTTTATGTGTTACTTCACTAATGTTAATGCACATACCACCCTCCACCAATTGCAAACCCACACACGCAAACCAATGCACTTGTACTCACACACAAACACTCTAGTCGTCAAATTGTATTGCTCGCATACACATACAGTACTAGTCAAAAGTTTGGACACACCTACTCATTCCAGGGTATTTACATTTACGTTTACGTCATTTAGCAGACGGTCTTATCCAGAGCGACTTACAAATTGGTGCATTCACCTTATAGCCAGTGGGATAACCACTTTACAATATGTTTTTTTTCTTCTTTTTTTTCTTTAGGGTGGGGTAAGGGGGGGTAGAAGGATTACTTTATCCTATCCCAGGTATTCCTTAAAGAGGTGGGGTTTCAAGTGTCTCCGGAAGGTGGTGAGTGACTCCGCTGTCCTGGCGTCGTGAGGGAGCTTGTTCCACCATTGGGGTGCCAGAGCAGCGAACAGTTTTAACTGGGCTGAGCGGGAACTATGCTTCCGCAGAGGTAGGGGGGCCAGCAGGCCAGAGGTGGATGAACGCAATGCCCTCGTTTGGGTGTAGGGACTGATCAGAACCTGAAGGTACGGAGGTGCCTTTCCCCTCACAGCTCCTTAGGCAAGCACCATGGTCTTGTAGCAGATGCGAGCTTCAACTGGAAGCCAGTGGAGTGTGCGGAGGAGCGGGGTGATGTGAGAGAACTTGGGAAGGTTGAACACCAGACGGGCTGCGGCATTCTGGATGAGTTGTAGGGGTTTAATGGCATAGGCAGGGAGCCCAGCCAACAGCGATTTGCAGTAATCCAGACGGGACATGACAAGTGCCTGAATTAGGACCTGTGCCGCTTTCTGTGTATGTCTAAAGTTTAGTAAAGGTGTTGGTATAGTGGGAATTTTTGTAATATGGCTTTATAAATGAAGGCATAGCAATGTATCAACCTACGTGACATCAAAGAATTCCAGCCAACTTTCTGGTAGAAAATGCAGTGATGAGTACTAAAATTGTCACCCGTAGTAAAATGCAGTGCGCTATGATAAACTACATCTAACGGCTTTAATGAAGTGGCAGCTGCGTTCATATAGATGTCACCATTTTATTCTCAGCTTCTTAACTAACTCATCAATATGCTTTTTAAAAGACAGCTTTTCATCTATCCAGAAGCCCAGATATTTGTAAGTAGGGACACGATCAATATGGAGTACATATGAAGTACATATGCTTAAATCATCAGTTATTTTTATGCGCTGTAGAGAATATATACTTAATTCTATCTGCATTCAATACTAATTTCAGGTCAATAAAGTTTCTGTAATATAATGAAGGTACACTGTAGTTCAGATAGAGCCTGGTCAACAGCATACACAACAGTATCATCAGCAAGTGCAGGTTACAGTTTTTTACAGACAAGTCAATATTGTTAATTTAAACAGTAAGAAGTAAAGCACCCAGAATGAACTTTGCGATGACACCTTTCATAACGTCCAGGAAACCTGATTTAACACCATCAGTAGATTGGGGCTTTAATATCGTATTATGTTTTTGTGCGATATTCCAAATGCCTGTATCGCAGAATCATTTTTTAAAAATTTTAATGAGCATTTATTTCCGCTTGTTCTCATGTTGTCTTTTTGGTCTCATCTCGTTCGCTCCTTCTGTGCTGTGGACCTTTACACCAGAGATCTGTATATAATTGTCAAGGGTTGCTGAAGGTGGGTGTGGTGCATGAATCGAGCGCAGGACGCAGAAGCTCAGTCCAAAAGACTTTAGTGCAATAATCACGTAGAAAATAAGTGCGGCGCACACAGGCGTCAAACAAACGGCGCACAAACGTGCGAAAACCCTCTCCAAAACACTGGAGGGAAGTACGTAGCTCCAACACGAAAACAGAAGAGCAATCACACACAAAGACAAACACAACCAACGAGAACTAAATAGGACACTAACGAGGACTAACAAGACACAGGTGTACAACATAAAGACAAAACCAAACGAACATGAAACATCGATCGGTGGCAGCTAGTACTCCGGGGACGACGACCACCGAAGCCTGCCCGAAACAGGAGGAGGAGCAGCCTCGGCCGAAACCGTGACAATAATGATAAGATGCTTATGTCTCCGCCCTAACAATGGGAGTCGTTGTCCCAATGGTGGGAAGGCAGGCGACAAGCTTATGTTCAAAATGCAGTACCAGTCAAAAGGGGTTTTCTTTTTGTTATTTTTTCTACATTGTAGAATAATAGTGAAGATATCAAAACTATGAAATAACACATATGGAATCATGTAGTAACCAAAAAACATTCTGCTCAAGATGGCGCTGATAGGGTGGCCATGCTACTAGTCAACTTTGCAGTATTTTGTTTTACATTATTAGCCCCGGAAATGTTTTGTGTCATTACATACAGCTGGGAAAAACTTTTGGATATCAGAGCGGCGCAACTATCAGCATTATGACCAGGAATACGACTTTCCCGAATCGGATCCTTTGTTCGTACCCCCCAGGGCAATTGAACTGATTCCAGAGGCTGATCCAAAATACCGCCGGGTGGAGAAGAGGTATTCGGAGTGGTCTTCTAGTCCGACTCAGGAGGCGAGCACACCACCCACCACTTCCTAATATATTACTCGCTAATGTTCAGTCTCTGGATAATAAAGTTGACAATCTCACGGCAAGGATTTCCTTCCAGAGAGACATCAGGGATTGTAACATACTTCATTTCACGGAAACATGGCTCTCTCGGGATATACTCTCTGAGTCCATACAGCCAGTTGGGTTCTCAGTTCATCGCGCAGACAGACATAAATATCTCTCCGGGAAGAAGAAGGGCGGGGGTGTTTGTTTCATGATTAACTACTCATGGTTTGATTGTGATAACATACAGGAACTCAAGTCCTTTTGTTCACCTGACCTAGAATACCTCACAATCAAATGCCGACCGTATTACCTCCCAAGATAATTATCTTCGGGTTATAGTCACTGTCACGGTTTCGGCCGAGGCTGCTCCTCCTCCTTGCTCGGGCAGGCTTCGGCGGTCGTCGTCCCCGGAGTACTAGCGGCCACCGTTGTATGTTATCGATGTTCGTTTGGTTTTGTCTTTATTTTACACCTGTTTCCATTTGAGTTAATTATGTCCTCTATAAGTTTCCTGTTTTGTTAGTCGTGTGTTATTGTTCGCCTGTCATCAGATGCGGCTTGTCTTTTGGATTTTGTATTTCTCGTCATCGCACTGTACTGTTTTCGTGCGCTCTGGATTACTTGTGTTTTGCGCATTGTAGCGCATAGTCCGCCTCCTATTTTGTTTGAGGCAGTGTCGATATTCATCGTGATCAGTAAAGTCGGTTGGACTTAGCTTCTGTGTCCTGCGTGTGACTCCTCCACCACATCCACATCAGCCACTGTGACAGTCACAGCCGTGTATATTCCCCCTCAAGCCGATTCAACGACGGCCCTCAAAGAACTTCACCGGACTTTATGCAAACTGGAAACCACATATCCTGAGGCCGCATTTATTGTAGCTGGGGATTTTAACAAAGCAAATTTGAAGAAAATGCTACCGAAGTTCTATCAACACATTGACTGAAGTACTCGCTCTGCTAAAACACTCGACCACTGCAACTCCAACTTCTGGGATGCCTACAAGGCCCTCCCCCGCCGTCTCTTCAGCAAATCTGATCACAACTCCATTTTGCTCATCCCTTCCTGTAGGCAGAAACTCAAACAGGAAGTACCTGTGCTAAGGACTATTTAACACTGGTCTGACCAATTGGAATCCACGCTTCAAGATTGTTTTGATCACACGGACTGGGATGTGTTCCGGGTAGCATCCGAGAATAGCATTGACAAATACACTGATATGGTTACTGAGTTTATCAGGAAGTGTATAGGAGGTGTTGTACCTACTGTGACAATTAAAACCTACCCTAACCAGAAACCATGGATAGATGGCAGCAATCCCGCAAAACTGAAAGTGCGAACCACCGCATTTAACCATGGCAAGGGGACTGGGAATATGGCCGAATATAGAGACAAAGTGGAGTCGCAATTCAACGGCTCAGACACAAGAAGTATGAGGCAGGGTCTACAGACAATCACTGACTACAACGGGAAAACAGGCCACGACGGACAAGCTAAACACCTTCTTCACCCGCTTTGAGGATAACACAGTGCCATCGACGCGGCCCGCTACCAAGGTCTGTGGGCTCTCCTTCTCCGTGGCCGACGTGAGTAATACATTCAAGCATGTTAACCCTCGCAAGGCTGCCGGCCCAGGCGGCATCCCTAGCTGCGTGCGCATACCAGCTGGCTGGAGTGTTTACGGACATATTCAATCTCTCCCTATCCCAGTCTGCTGTCCCTACATGCTTCAAGATGTCCACCATTGTTCCTGTACCCAGTAAAGCAAAGGTAACTGAACTAAATGACTATCGCCCCGTAGCACTCACTTTGAGTGACTAGTCAAGGATCATATCACCTCTACCTTACCTGACACCCTAGACCCACTTCAATTTGCTTACCGCCCCAATAGAGCCAAAGACAATGCTATCACCATCGCACTGCACACTGCCCTATCCCATCTGGACAAGAGGAATACCTATGTAAGAATGCTGTTCATTGACTATAGCTCAGCATTCAACACCATAGTACCTTCCAAGCTCATCATTAAGCTCGAGGCCCTGGGTCTGAACCCCACCCTTTACAACGCCCCCAGGTGGTAGGTAGGAAACAACACCTCCACTTCGTTGGAGTGCTGCAGAGATGTTTGTCCTTCTGGAAGGTACTCCCATCTCCACAGATGAACTCTGGAGCTCTGTCAGAGTGTCTATCAAGTTCTTGGTCTTCCTAGAGCGGCCAACTTTAGGAAGAGTCTTGGTGGTCTCAATCTTCTTCCATTTAAGAACGATGGAGGCAACTGTGTTCTTGGGGACCTTCAATGCAGCAGAAATGTTTTGGTACCCTTCCCCAGATCGCTGCCTCGACACAATCCTGTCTCGGAGCTTTATGGACAATTCCTTCGGCCTCATGGCTTGGTTTTTGCTCTGACATGCACTGTCAACTGTGGGACCTTAAATAGACAGGAGTGTGCCTTTCCAAATCATGTCCAATCAATTGAATTTACCACAGGTGGACCACAATCAAATTGTAGAAACATCTCAAGGATGATCAATGGAAACAGGATGCACCTGAGCTTAATTTCGAGTCTCATAGCAAAGGGTCTGAATACTTATGTAAATAAGGTATCTGTTTATTTTTTATTTTTAATACAATTGCAAGAATTTCTAAAATCCTGTTTTTGCTTGATCATATATATATATAAGGCTGTAACCTAACAAAATGTGGAAAAAGTAAAGGGGTCTGAATATTTTCCGAAGGCACTGTATCTTTGACTCTGAATTGTTTAAAAGGGGTGTGTTTATCTGCCAGAGGAATAAATATGGAGGAGAAATGTTCTGGAGCCAACTCAGGATCCGGAATACAGGAGGTAGTGGATAAATCTGAGTAGAACATGTCAAGGAGAGATCTTTTTAAAAAGTATCTTAATTAAACAAGGATTAGTATTTTGCTGTTTGGTATCTTTAATACACACTATGAGACAATATTCACTGAGATCTATGGTAATATTTTATGTATCATTAAGGCAAATGTTGGGAAATGTCAAAAGTAAAATATAGTAAACATGATTGACATTCTATAATCTAGATGCATGTTTAAATAAGGAATATAGCCAATACAGTGTGTAAACATGCTTTATTGAATGTATGTATATTATTTTTTAAGAAAGTGTCTGAGCCACGCCACCAATATAATGAGATAAGGGAAAGAGGCCTCATATGGAAAAGCGCCCATGGCCTTTTGGAGTAAACCACATGTGACATCTGGACGTTGAAAGATAAGGGTGGAGTGGCACTAAAATAAGTTAATCATTTGCCCTAAGGGGAGTAACTGTATATGCTATGTAAACATGATTATGCATTTGTGTGTGTATAAAAGGGAGCTCTAAGCCAAAGAGAGACAGCCGTTCCATGGAACTGCTCGGCTTATGTTATTAGATAATAAAAGTCAAATTTTGGGATTCACAGGCTCCAGTTTCTTGAGAGATATTTTTGAGTTGACTACTTTTGAGTCAAATATTTCTACGACATAAATGGCGAGCTTTGCCAGGAGTTGAAAACAGGGACCAGAGACGGTGTACATCTGCAGTTGTGAAACGGCTTGGATGGACCATACAAACAAAAGCGGCCGCTTTTAAAAGGTAAGCCAAGTTCTTACTTATATAGTATAAAGTTTGTGTGGTTCGATCCGGGGTCCGGCATCAGCTGCAGAATACCAAGTAGGTCTCTCCAAATTTAAGAACCAGAAAATTAGGGACTGGGAGCTTTTGGATTTAAAATGCATGTTAAATGATGAAAATCCTCGAGGGTTGCAATAAGTAGAAAATAGTTTAAGTAGATCTGCTCTGTAGGTGGATGGTCTGCTTGGGTTGGTGTGAGTCAGTCATTGTGGTTGAGTGGGGTGGGTTATCTGTCTCGTTTGAGTTGATCATTTGGTCAGTATGAATGCATCTGTTTGACTAAACCGACGGTTTGACGCGTCTTGTACTCGTTGATGTCACTCGGTTGTTTGTCTGAACCGTTTGTTCAAATGATTTGATTCAATTGTTCGTCCTGGTGGTCATTCTGTTTAATCCATTGTGATTTGATTGGTTGTGGTCAAGTTGGATGATTCATCTGTTTCATTCAGGTTGCTCATCAGGACAGTCTGATCGATCTGTTTGATTCGATTGCTCAATTCATGCATTCGATCATCGGGGTCACTTGGCTGCTCATCTGATGCGTCTGTTCGATTCGGTCGATTCACTTGATTCATCTTGCTGATCACTTTATCTGGTTCATTTCGGCACGGGCGGCTGTCCATCTGGTTGAGCGATCAGACAATAACATGTTAGAAAGTCCTACGAATACCACTTTAAAACGTGTCGGGAAGTTAATCGTTTTTTATGACTGCTTAGGTACGCGAAATCCTGTACAGATATTGCTCTTTCTCTTTGTCGAGGAAGTGAATCAGAGAAGGAGGGCAGAATTTACAGGTCACTTAGGAAAGCGTAGTAGAAGTCCAGGTGTGTCGAGGAAGTGTATCACCTAGGGGGCTAAATAAATAGAAATCCTGTATAAAATCGTATTTCTTGTGCTGGGGAAGTGAATCAGAAAGGGTCGATCAGGTAAAAAGATAGGTCATCCGGAGTAGTTGACATAAATTGGAAGTTAACACCGGTCATCCTGAATAGGTGAACGGGTTAAACAGCCATTAAGGCTTCAAAATGTAGAGAAAGTGTTAGATAGAGTAGGTCTGATCATCTCATGTGGATGAGTGGTTTGCTTGGATATTCTGTGATTCATTCAACTGTCTGATTCATTTGGGCACAAGTGGCTGCTCATCTGTGTGAGTGAGAATAATAAGAAATCCTGCAAGTAAATAACATTTTCTGTAAGGAAAGGAACAATATTTGAGGTCGTTTGAAGCTTCTGTCTGGTGGAGAAAGGGCATGCCCAATCTCGCATTAGGAAAGAGAATAATTAATGTTATGTGGATATACATTTACCAACTGAGTGGAAAATTCACATTACCAGGCAGGGTATGAGAAATCCGGTTGGAGGAACAGGTTACGTGTACCGGTGTGATCATATGACGTCTATGCATTGTATTTTGATCAATCTTTTAGGGTGTGTTTCTGACATTATATTTGGAAACTTTAGAGGTGATGTAGTATTGTGATAAATTGACTACAGTAAAATAACAACTGGGATAGGGTTAACATTCCAAATTTGGGCCCTTGGATAGAATAAAATATTCCTGTAGGTTATACAAATAGTAACTAAGCAAGTTTGAGAACAACATTGTGTGAATGTGGAATGAGAGTGGTATAAATGGTGTAAATTAGTGGCACTCTGAAGTTTGAATGATGAGATATAGAGGTGTGTATGATAATTATATATACGTTGGAATAATAAGCTTTTCATGTAAATGATATCTTGGAGTTTCATACAACAATGCCTGTCATAGAATGTTGTAAGATCAGTGAATAGTGACCAGCCTATACGATTCTGGGAGGATTCTATGACTGAGGGGAAGGATTTGGGTAATTAGTTGTTGTTCCGCTGAGACTAGATTATGATTAACTGATTTGTGGCAATAAAGAATCATTAGAAACATAAATGGTTTGGTAGATGTGAATATATTAGAATAGAAGGAATTTTATGTGAGTGTAATTTAAAATGAGGGATTGGATAAAATTAATAGGTGTTGACTTACACGCCCAAACACGTAGACGTACGTGGGGGATGGGAGACAGTACATAGAGCATGTGGTGGAATTAAGCATTATAATAAGCTATCTATTAATATGCCGCTCACCAACACCATGTCAGGCAAAGATGCACAGACAATAGAATTTTCATGACAAACGCAGTTAATACATATGACAGTTCCAGTAGAATAAGAAGCAGGAAAAAGTTATTCGTACATATATTAGTGTCAGAACAAATTCCAGTTAATTTAGTAGGAAGAGATACACTGTGTAGAATGGGGGTCCAGATTAAATGCAGATCAGAGGGACTAATAATAGTTAAGGAAGGGGTATGTCCACAGAAGGTAATGGGGAAACCATCATCACATTAGTAAACTATTTTGGTAGAAGGGGGGCCACAGGCATGTAGGAAAGTTCAACCAACGAGGCAAGGGATAGCATATTTGAGTTTTCGACGTCACAAAGCATGTTGGGGGTGATTGAGTGGTAGCAGTGCGGCTAAGGAAAAGCCTAGGGGTTTTATGGGATTTTATTTTGTTTTATGTGCGCTGAATTGTGGAATTCACCGGAGAAGGGAGCAGTCACAAGTGATGTTCTTGAGGGTTGTCTGAAAGAAGGGATCAGGAGATGTGACAAGAGAGTGAGAATTTCGAATTTAGATTGTGTGGACTGATTAAGAGGTATCAAAATGGAAACTAACTAAATGTGTACTTTTTCTTCCAGGAAAAAGGGGGGAGTGATTCTCTTTTCTTTGAAATATTTTCTGAGACTATAAATAAGGCCTGGCCATTTTTTGTTTGTTTATTGTTTTACTATATGGTGTTCGAATAACCACAAACAAACCACTTAGTATCAAATGTTAGCTGTATAGGATTTTTATTTCTATTTTGGGTTTTTTGATGGGATGGAAGTTGAAATATCTTAAAGGGGCAAACACATGTCATTTTGGTTATTATTTACTGAGGGATAAGTAAATACGTGTGATTTATTTTGATAAGAGCTGTACGAAGGACTTACTGTACACTCGGAATACAACATTTATTAAATGTTTTGAAGGTTGTTGTCACGGTTTCGGCCGAGGCTGCCTCTCTCCCTTGTTCGGGCAGGCTTCGGCGTTCGTCGTCTCCGGAATTCTAGCTGCCACCGATAGATGTTTCATGTTCGTTTGCTTTTGTCTGTTTGTTTCCGTCAGTGTTGTGTTTTGCTCGGTTGAGCGTATTTCTCCACTGTGCTGGAGCTTATTTGCACTTGTGTGTGCACCGTTTCATTTTGTCGCACCTGTTAGTGCGCATTTGCCTTTCGCCTTCGTGCGTGTTTTTGCTGTCGGGCTTAGTTGTCCTGTTGCCTGTGTTTGGGCCAGTAATACAGCTTTTGGAACATTCAGTCGGCGTCCTGCGTTTGATTTCCTACACTACACTTACAACACGTCCTGACAGAATCATACACCACCAATGGAATCAGCAGGAGCCGAAGCAGCCCAGACGAGACTGGAAGCCCAGGTTCGGGACCAGCAAGAGCAGCTCCTGCAGATGGGGACCGCCCTGCAGGAGGTGATTACCACACTCCGAGGCTGGGGTTCGCCTCCACCGCCGCCCGCCCTGCCAGCACCATCGGCCAGCCCGCCCATTCCAGCGCCGGAACCTCGAGGAGTCCGACTATCTCTCCCGAGGGCCTACGACGGGACCGCGGCTGGGTGTCAGGGATTCCTGCTCCAGGTAGAGCTATACCTGGCCACAGTGCACCCGGCACCTTCAGGGCATGAGAGCGTGTCCGCCCTGATCTCCTGCCTGGCCGGAAAAGCGTTGGAGTGGGCCAACGCGGAGTGGAGGAAGATCGACGCCACAACGATTACGTACACCGAGTTCTCCCGCCGCTTCAGGGCGGTGTTTGACCATCCCCGGAGGGGAAGCGGCGGGGGAGCGTCTGGTCTTCCTCCGGCAGGGGAGGAGAAGTGCCCAGGAATTCGCGCTCGAATTCCGTACTCTAGCGGCAGATGCAGGGTGGAATGATCGGGCCCTCATCGATCTATACCGATGCAGCCTACGAGAGGACGTCCGTCGGGAGCTGGCGTGTAGGGACACCAGCCTCACTTTCGACCAGCTGGTTGATATGTCCATCAGGCTGGATACCCTGCTGGCTACCCGCGGACGTCCTGCGGAGGGGCCGTCCATTCCACCCTCCAGCGCCTCCGAGCCTTGTCCTATGGAGCTCGGGGGCGCTGGCGCTAGAGAGAGGAGGAGTCGGCAGGCTAGGGGGTCCATCCACTGCACCAACTGTGGTCGGGGAGGACACACCGCGGCTAGGTGCTGGGGATGGCCTCCTAGGGGAGATGACGACAGGTCCCGCACTGGGGATTCCCTCCAGGTGAGTAGGCGCCCCACTCACCCAGAACTCTCTGTTGCCCATTTTTGTATGCCTGTACGTTTTCCACAGGTAGCACCTCATTCCCAGCATAAGGCGCTGGTAGATTCAGGCGCGGCTGGGAATTTTATTGATAAAAAGTTTTGTTTAGCGTTAGGGATTCCCCTCATTCCCGTTGATGTTCCTTTTCCCGTTCACGCCCTAGATAGTCGTCCGTTGGGTACGGGCTTAATCAGGGAGGTCACGGCGCCACTTAGGATGTGTGCGCAGGGGGATCATCAGGAGATGATTCAGCTGTTCCTGATTGACTCTCCTGCGTATCCGGTGGTGCTGGGCATGCCCTGGTTGAGTACCCATAACCCAGTGATTTCGTGGCAGGAGAGGGCTCTGATGGAGTGGTCTGCTCAGTGTGTGGGTAGATGTTTGGGCGTTTCCGTAGGGGCTACCTCGGTGGAGAGTCCAAACCAGGTGCCCGCATTGCACGTTCCACCTGAGTATGGGGATTTGGCTATTGCGTTTAGTAAGGCGAGGGCGACGCGGTTGCCACCCCATAGGCAGGGGGATTGTGCGATAAACCTCCAGGCAGGAGCTGCGCTCCCACGGAGCCATGTGTATCCTTTGTCTCAGGAGGAGAAGAAAGCTATGGAGATTTACATAGACGAATCGCTGAGACAAGGATACATACGGCCGTCCACTTCCCCGCGTCCTCAAGTTTCTTTTTCGTGAAGAAAAAGGATGGTGGTTTGCGCCCATGCATCGATTACCGTGGTCTCAATCAGATTACGGTGAAGTATAGTTATCCACTCCCGCTGATTGCGACCATGACTGAGTCGTTGCATGGGGCGCGTTTCTTCACGAAACTAGATCTCAGGAGCGCGTACAACTTGGTGCGCATCAGGGAGGGTGATGAATGGAAAACAGCCTTTAGTACCACCTCGGGCCATTACGAGTATCTGGTCATGCCATACGGGTTGATGAACGCTCCATCAGTTTTCCAATCATTTGTGGATGAGATCTTCAGGGACATGCAGGGGCAGGGGGTGGTGGTGTACATTGATGACATTCTCGTGTACTCACCTACCCGTGTCGAGCATGTGGCCCTGGTGCGCAGGGTGTTGCGGAGGCTGGTGGAGCACGACCTGTATGTGAAGGCAGAGAAGTGTCTGTTTTTCCAGGAGTCGGTCTCCTTTTTGGGTTATCAGTTGTCTGCGTCAGGGGTGAGGATGGAGGTAGACCGGGTGTCGGCCGTGCGTAATTGGCAAACACCAACCACTGTGAAGGAGGTGCAGCAGTTTTTGGGGTTTGCAAATTACTACAGGAGGTTTATCCGGGGTTTTGGACAGGTGGCAGCTCCCATCACGTCTCTGTTGAAGGGGGGTCCGGTGCGTCTGCAGTGGTCGGCCGAGGCGGACAGGGCGTTTGGGAGGCTGAAGGACCTGTTTACCTCGGCCCCGGTGCTGGCGCATCCGGATCCCTCTTTGCCGTTCCAAGTAGAGGTGGACGCGTCGGAGGCCGGTTTAGGAGCCGTGCTTTCACAACGATCTGGCGCGCCACCTAAACTCCGCCCCTGTGCTTTTTATTCTAAGAAGCTCAGTCCGGCGGAGCGGAACTATGACGTAGGGGACAGGGAGCTGTTAGCCGTGGTACAGGCTCTAAAGGTGTGGAGGCACTGGCTTGAGGGGGGCTCAACACCCTTTCCTCATTTTGACGGACCACCGTAACCTGGAGTACATCCGGGCGGCGAGGAGGCTGAACCCTCGCCAGGCAAGATGGAGTATGTTCTTGACCAGGTTTACTTTTAAGATCACGTACATCCCTGGGTCACAGAATGGCAAGGCAGATGCGCTGTCTCGGCGGTATGACGCGGAGGAGAGGTCCGTGGAGCCCACTCCCATACTGCCTGAGTCGTGTCTGGTGGCACCGGTAGTGTGGGAGGTCGATGCTGAGCTCGAGCGGGCGTGCACGCACCGACCCTAGTCCACCACAGTGCCCGGAGGGTCGGAAGTACGTTCCGCTCGAGGTTCGGGATCGATTGATCTATTGGGCTCACACGTCACCCTCCTCTGGACATCCGGGTATCGGCCGGACAGTGCACTGTCTTAGTGCCAAGTACTGGTGGCCCACGTTGGCAAGGGATGTGAGGGTTTATGTTTCCTCCTGCTCGGTGTGCGCCCAGTGTAAGGCGCCTAGACATCTACCTAGGGGTAAGTTGCTACCCCTGCCCGTTCCACAACGGCCATGGTCCCACCTCTCAGTGGACTTTATAACAGACCTTCCCCCCTCCCAAGGGAATACTACCATCCTGGTCGTTGTGGACCGGTTCTCTAAGGCCTGTCGTTTGCTCCCCATGCTGGGTCTTCCTACGGCCCTGCAAACTGCCGAGGCACTGTTTACCCATGTGTTCCGGCACTACGGGGTACCCGAGGACATTGTGGCTGATCGGGGTCCCCAATTCACCTCCAGAGTCTGGAGAGCGTTTATGGAGCGGTTGGGGGTCTCGGTGAGCCTCACCTCGGGTTACCACCCGGAGAGCAATGGGCAGGTGGAACGCGTAAACCAGGATGTGGGTAGGTTTCTCAGAACATACTGCCAGGACCGGCCGGAGGAGTGGTCAAGGTACGTTCCCTGGGCCGAGATGGCCCAGAATTCCCTACGCCATTCCTCCACTAACCTAACTCCATTTCAATGTGTGTTAGGTTACCAGCCGGTTCTGGCACCCTGGCAGCAGAGCCAGATCGAGGCTCCTGCGGTGGATGAGTGGGCGCGGCGCTCGGAGGAGACTTGGAACGCTGCACACGTCCACCTGCAGCGGGCCCTCCGACGTCAGAAGGCGAGCGCTGATCTCCACCGCAGTGAGGCACCGGTGTACGCACCTGGTGATCGAGTCTGGCTCTCTACCAGAAACCTGCCCCTCCGCCTGCCCTGTCGGAAACTGGGTCGGCGGTTTGTAGGGCCATTTAAAGTCCTGAGAAGGTTGAACGAGGTATGTTATAGATTACAGCTACCTGTGGAGTATAAGTGTATTAACCCCTCGTTCCATGTGTCCCTTCTCAGGCCGGTGGTAGCGGGCCCACTCCAAGAAGATGAGATCTTGGAGACTCCTCCGCCCCCGTTGGACATCGAGGGGGCACCGGCGTACTCCGTGAGATCCATCTTGGATTCGAGACGTCGGATGGGGGGTCTCCAGTATCTAGTGGAGTGGGAGGGGTACGGTCCGGAGGAGCGGTGCTGGGTGCCGAGGAGAGACGTGTTGGACCCGTCGCTCCTGACGGAGTTCCATCGGAGGCATCCGACGCGCCCTGCGCCGCGTCCCCCTGGTCGTCCCCGAGGCCGGAGTCGGCGCACGTCTGGAGCCGCGCGTCAAGGGGGGGGGTACTGTCACGGTTTCGGCCGAGGCTGCCTCTCTCCCTTGTTCGGGCAGGCTTCGGCGTTCGTCGTCTCCGGAATTCTAGCTGCCACCGATAGATGTTTCATGTTCGTTTGCTTTTGTCTGTTTGTTTCCGTCAGTGTTGTGTTTTGCTCGGTTGAGCGTATTTCTCCACTGTGCTGGAGCTTATTTGCACTTGTGTGTGCACCGTTTCATTTTGTCGCACCTGTTAGTGCGCATTTGCCTTTCGCCTTCGTGCGTGTTTTTGCTGTCGGGCTTAGTTGTCCTGTTGCCTGTGTTTGGGCCAGTAATACAGCTTTTGGAACATTCAGTCGGCGTCCTGCGTTTGATTTCCTACACTACACTTACAACACGTCCTGACAGTTGTTAATGAGTAGTATACTATTGGATGGAACAATTCATTGAATGATTTCAATGACCTCTGAAATCTGTCCTGGCTTTATAGTGTGACCTGATCACCCGCACTGTAAATTCTAGAGGCTTGCTGGATTGGGGGTTAGATATAATAAGGATAATTGTGAAGATGTTTATAATTTGGAAAAAATCCTATATATTAGTACCAAACAGGACAAGGATGAAGTGAGAGAGTTAGTCCTGAAGGAGAGGTATTCCTTGAATAGTGTTATGGGATACAGTTGAGTAAAGATATGCTCAAGGGTTGTCATTTTAAGTTTAGTTATTATTTTTGGTTTGATAGGCAATATTGTTGTTGTTTTGTTTTTTGAACACATGAATCACGATGTGATGCATGTGTCCAAGGGGGGAAGTTGGGCTTACAGAAGTTTTAATATTTTATAATGGTTTTGTGGGGAAATATGCAAGGTGTATTAAGGATATGAGCAGTAGTAATAATGTGTTATGGGTTAGGTTAAATCTTTTTAGTTTTTGTGATAGGAGGCATGGTGTAGAGGGGGTCTGTCTATGAAATGAGTGGACTACAACAAGCTGGAAGCAGGTGCACTTCATAATCTCAAGGCTTCTCTTGACGGATGAGAGGACATGAGTAGCATACTCTGTCTCACCTAACCTAACAATATTCTTAAGATTTTATTTTCATGGGTGAAGATAACTCTGCCCAACTGAGTAGGAGAATCTGAGTATTTTCTGTGCCCTGGAGACTATGTGATGGCAAAAGACTACAGAAGAAAGAGCTGGAAAGACCCTATGTGTAGGGGACCGTACCAGGTGTTGTTGGCTACCTCAATGATGGTAAAAGTTGGAGAGACCGATACTTAGATCCATGTTTCCCACTATAGGAGTGTTCCAACCCCAAGAGAGGAAGATGGCCCGCCATTGGGTTGCATTGTTGTCTTTTGTGTTTGTCTGTGCTTGTTTCTTTGCAGCAGTAACTCCGAGCTTCCCTATGGGTAGGCTGATAGAAGGACACTCTTTGCAGACCGATGTCGATTGAGAGGGACTCTGGCTGATCCGGAGACCCTAGTGACGGAGGAAGGTTAACAGCTAAAGTGACCATACATCGTTGTACAGGTTACACCAATGTCGGTACGGATAGAGGGGAGCGCGATCGGGTATCTTCTAAACCATTGTACCAGAGTGAGGGAACTGATGACTAAGAGACCACCGAGACTTTCAAGACCTCCCAAGACCTTCAAGACCGCCGAGAGATTCTAGACCACCGAGAGATTCCAGACATTCAAGATGCACCAGATATCTTCATCATTGATTTCTCTGCATGTGACTAGTTCCCTGAGAATAAGGGGAATGTGGTACTGATAATAGTAAAGAGCAGAAGAACAAGACATAGAAGGGATATGGACAGGATTAGAATGTATATTCCTGCGCAGGCAGGAACCATAACTAAAATACAGAAGAGAGGGAATGGAAGGAGCCATTAAACAATGATTGGTATAGATAAGTACAATATATTTGCATTAAAATGAAATAAAAGAAAATAGTCTCATATGCACCACATCTCTGTTTTAAATAGTTAACAGTAGTTCAACATCTCCACAGTTACTAGGACTGTGTGCTAGGATTCAATCACAACTGTTGTAATATTTAGGAAATTCTAACTATAAACAATTTTATGATCAACCAGGATGAGGAGAAAAGTGTAAGCAATTGTTAGAATAGGAACAAGGAAAAGGGAAACACCAGAGTAATATCAAATAGACTATGAGGAAATATAGGAATGTTACAATAAAACAACTGGGTTATATAATTTGGGAGAATTCAAGGGAGAATGTGAAACTAGGGGGCGTTTAAACAGATAGCCTTTGGAATATAGGGACCCCTCAGAGAAATGGGTATTAAGAATGAGTGATGAAACATAATGATTTGTCATATAGACAATGTTAATAGGGATGTTTTGGATTGGAAATTAACTCAACTAAACTGTTATGATCTGTCATTTCCTGAGGTTACTACAGATGGTGCTGTAATGCATAGCAGAGATAATTCGGTCCAGAACGGTTTAAACCTCAATAAAACCAAAACCCTCTACCCGGCTGAAGAGGAACAACAAAGGCGTTGAAGACGTTCCTGTCCGACACCACCTCTGCCAGGAGATCTGAATCCAGCATCAAATCAAAGCCATCAATGGCCTTCTCTTTTGTGCCTTTTCTCTCAAGAATGTGACAGGAGTCCATGTGGAGTGAGCAGGAAGAGAGAGGTCTATGCCAATGCAAAATTCTTCGTAGTTTGGGTATACTGGTTGGAAAATGGACAAAACAGAATGGGGGTAGAGGTGAGGTGGTTCAGGTGTGACATTGGAATTGGGATATTGCCATGGGCAATCCAAGATGAACTATGAAGCTATCTGAAGAACATAATGAAGACGCCAGAAGATTGAGTGCCGGTAGAGGAAGGGAGTGTTAGTTGAGGTAGTATGTTGATTAAGGAGGTATTATACACTACTAAGTTTATAGTAATTTAGACTAGGAATGCATTAAGATACTGATCTGTTGTAATTCTCGTTATGAGGAAGTTAATGCTAGAATTATGATAATATAAATATACATTCTGCCAGTGTCAATATGTGCCAGGGTGAGAGTTTTAACTTTAAATGAAGGAACCAAAGTGACTAACTAAGAATTGTCATTCTAACCCTCCCGTTGTGCTAGGGTCAAAATGACCCGCCACTGTGTTGAACCAACTTTCTTTAATTTTTATATTTTTGGGATCATTTGTGAGAAGGAGGCAGTGATACTTTCTTTAAATGCCTCCTTTAATTTGCAAATAAATTCATAAAGAATCCTACAATGTGATTTTCGGGATTTTTTCTCCTCAATTTGTCTGTCATAGTTGACGTGTACCTATGATGAAAATTACAGGTCTCTCTCATCTTTTTAAGTCAGAGAACTTGCACAATTGGTGGCTGACTAAATACTTTTTTTCCCCACTGTATGTAGTTGCTCATACCGAGCGGGGGGGGGAATATGTCAATCTCCATACACAGTTTAAGGACAGGTGTAGTATTGTGAAAGTAGGGAATTACCAGAAATGGCAGTGCGACCCATATAAGGGTAGATACTGTCTGAAAGTCTGAATTACGCTAAAACAGGTTACAGACCTGACAAGTGAGATATCCTCTTCAACTGGGGACCCTATAGAGTAAACCTCTCTGAGGGAGGTAGTGAGACCGGGGCTGTGGTGAAGATAGTGCAAACTATAGACCTGAAGGAAGTAGTACAGGTGGAGACGGGGTATAGAAATCTTAACCTGTGGTTGGAATGGATTCAGTATACGGCAAGAACTATGTCTAAAGAGGACTGTTATGCTTGTGGGACAGCCAAACCAAGGTTAACAACTACTCCGTGCCCCTTGACAGGCTTTAACTCTCTGTCAGGTTTATCCTCCATGATGAAATTGTTCAAGCCACCTGGGAATGTGGTGAAGGAGTCTTGTAGTAACTTGCACTATCTGTATCCCCCGATAACAAAGTCACCCCGACCTAGGTTGCCTCCGTTTGAAGTCTCAGGGGATTCTTATTGTTTTTCTAGGACTAGTAAGATAGGATACAGGGTAGGACATCTTAGCTCCTGCTCCCACACAGAGAATGTCACTTTGTTGCAGCCAGAGGATTTTAGGAACAAAACCAGGCCCGTGCTGACATCTGATGGTTGTGTGGTGATAACAGATTGTGAACTCACCTACACATGCAAAAAAATCAAACGTGTCAGAGACTGGTGAGTTGTCACGTAAAAATGGGACCTCCTCCTGGGATCCTTTGATGAAAGGATATATATTGATGGGATAGGAGTACCTCGAGGGGTTCCAGAAGAATTCAAAGCTAGGAATCAGATCGCAGCTGGGTTTGAATCAAGTCTTTTCTGGTGGTCAACAATTAATAAAAACGCAGATTGGATAAATTATATTTACTATAACCAGCAAAGATTTATAAACCACACTCGTGATGCAATAAAGGGATTAGCTGAGCAGACAGTGGCAACTAGCTTAATGGCATGGCAGAATAGAATAGCTTTAGATATGCTTTTGGCTGAGCGGAGCGGAGTTTGTGTTCTGTTTGGATCTATGTGCTGTACTTTCATCTCCAACAATATAGCACCGGGCGGGTCCGTGACCAAAGCGCTTCAGGGACGCACCACACTGGCGAACGAACTGGCTGAGAACTTGTTAGCTCCCTAAATGGTTGGTTTGATAACATATTTGGTAAATGGAAAACTATTGTTGTAACTATTCTGGGTGAAGTTATAGCTTCTATGGGTATACTTGTTCTTTATGGATGTTGTCTTATTCCCTGTGTCTGAGGGTTGGTGAGAAAGGAGATGGAGGAGGCGGTTTCCCAACAGATGGTGAGATACGGCCCAATCCCGGACTCCGACCTAATTAATGAAGGATATGACCTACCAGGCTTGGTGGAGTGACACCCTAGAGGGTGTCCAAAGGGGGCCAAAATGTACTTCCTTTTTGTGTTTTATGCTTTATTAATCAAGTTAACCATTGTGAATGTTTGTCTTTCCTTATGTGAAGGTAAAGGATTCCTGGGTGGCTGGTAGCCAACTCAGTACATGTTAGGTGTAGGGAAGGAACAGAGGGATTTTATTTTTTATATATTTACATTTTTATCATTTCTACTATATACGTGTATATGTGTTGATTTGTAATCACTTGCATTTAATTGGAGTGACACCATAAATGGTGTCAAAAGGGGGACTTCTAAAATGTTTGACATCTCGTATTTTGATTTGGGTTCACACCCAGTGGGTGTGAAAAAGGGGGATTGTGGGGATCTATTTTCTTGTAACTGGATGTGATGACTAGCTTAGAAAGAATGCATTACTGATTAAGCATAAAAGGTTTGTACTCTACTGATAAAAATTGTTTCACATAACAAGCTGTGATTCATGTGAGGAGCTGATTTAGGGAGTAGGGGGAGATAAGAACTTGTATTTCTCACAGACACATACACACTGCCTCTTTGTTAAACCATCATACTCAAGGATGTGAACTGCAAAAGTGCTGACTTTCTGGAAAAGTTGCAAAACAACGAGACACCTAGCAACAGTGGAGCGCCAAGGGTCTGGGACCAGCCTGTGCGCCAACGATAGGTTGGGCAAGTCTAAACCACGCTCAGTCTCTACCCTGATAGGCCCAGCAGAGAGCGGGAACTAAAACTGTCAGGGTATTTACGGAATAATTTGTAATGAGGAAGTCAGTTCTCTGTCTGCCCTGCGTGGTATTTCAGTTGGCCTGTATACGAACCATCATACTTATCATACATACATTTTGCATATAATACATTTAGCTTGGATTGAATATCTCTTGATTATGTTCTCTTATTCCAATACCAGATTTGAATTACACAATTTCTAACAGCTGTGTGCCAAGCTTTAGGGCCATCATGTTGGTCTTGTGGAGAGCTGTGTGCCAAGCATTAGGATCATCTGTGTCGAACAGAAGGTCTCCTTTTATATCCTTGTTAGCTTTTAGGATGAAGTCTGCCCTTAGAGTCTCTGGGGATTCTCTTAGCTATTTATTTTTTCCTGACTCAATTGTAACATTTTCAGGATATGTGAAGGCAAGGTCTCTGAAACAATGATTAGAGAATGTATCCATCTTCATCTCCACGGTGACCTCTTTAAACAATGCACTCTGCTCTATAATGATGTGCATGTGCCTCTTGATGAAAGCACTTATTTAAATAATGCACCTAGAGATACAATGCATGAATAATACAAATAAAATCTAATTGTATTTGTCACATGCCGAATATAACAGTTTTAGACCTTACCGTGAAATGCTTACTTGCAAGCCCTTAACCAACAATGCAGTTCAAGAAATAGAGTTAAGAAAATATTTACTAAACTAAACTAAAACATTTAATAAAAAGTAACACAATTTATTAAATGTGGGCATAGTGGTACCGAGAAAATGTGCGGGGGTACAGGTTAGTCGAGGTAATTTGTACATGTAGGTTGGGGTAAAGTGACTATGCACAGATAATAAACATCTAGTAGCATCAGTGTAAAAACAAAGTGGGGGGAAGGGGGTGTCAATGTAAATAGTCCGGGTGGCCATTTCGTTAATTGTTCAACATTCTTATGGCTTGGCTTTAAAAGCTGTTAATGAGCCTTTTGGACCTAGACTTGGCGCTCTGGTACCTCTTGCCGTGCGATAGCAGAGATAACTGTCTATGACTTGTGTTACTGGAGTCTTTGACAATTATTTGGGCCTTCCTCTGACACTGCATAGTATATAGGTCCTGGATGGCGGGAAGCTTGGCCCCAGTGATGTACTGGGCCATACGCACTACTCTCTCTAGCGCCTTACGGTCGGATGCCGAGCAGTTGCCATATCAGGCGGTGATGCAACCGGTCAGGATGCGCTCGATGGTGCAGCTGTATAACTTTTTGAGGATCTGGCCAGTTTCCTGAGGGGTAAAAGGTGTTGTTGTGCCCTCTTCACGACTTTCTTGGTGCATTTTGGACCATGATAGTTTGTTGGTGATGTGGACACCAAGGAACTTGACACTCTCGACCCACTCCACTACAGCCCTGTCGATGTTAATGGGGGCGTGTTCGGCCCTCCTTTTCCTGTAGTCCACGATCAGTTCCTTTGTCTTGCTTACATTGAGGGAGAGTTTGTTCACCTGGCACCACACTGCCAGGTCTCTGACCTCCTCCCTATAGGCTGTCTCATTGTTCTCGGTGATCAGGCCTACCACTGTTGTGTCGTCAGCAAACTTAATATTGGTGTTGGAGTTGTGCTTGGCCACGAGTCGTGGGTGAACGGGGAGTACAGGAGGGGACTAAGCACACACCCCTGAGGGGTCCCTGTGTTGAGGATCAGCATGGCAGATGTGTTGTTTCTACCCTTACCACCTGGGGGAGGCCCGTCAGGAAGTCCAGGATCCAGTTGCAGAGGCAGGTGTTCAATCCCAGGGTCCTTATCTTAGTGACGAGCTTTGAGGGCACTATGGTGTTGAACGCTGAACTGTATTCAATGAACCGCATTCTCACATAGGTGTTCCTTTTGTCCAGGTGGGAAAGGGCATTCATTTACTATTTATATTTGACAACTTTTACTTTATACTCCATATGTTTTCCCTGACACCCAAAACTACTCTTTACATTTCGAATGCTTAGCAGGACAGGAAAATTGTCTAATTCACACACTTATCAAGAGAACATCCCTGGTCATCTCTACTGCCTCTGATCTAGCAGACTCATTAAACACATGCTTTGTTTGTAAATGATGTCTGAGTGTTGGAGTATGCCCCTGGCTATCCGTAACAGAGAAAATAAAAGAAAATGGGGCCTCGACCTTCGCCTCTTCCGAATCCATGCTGGAGTTGCAGCGATGGGACAAGACTGTTAACTACGGTTATGATGTCTTTTCATGGTGGTGTGGGAACAAGGTTAAATTGGTTAGAGAGGTGGCTCGTGGTGCCACAGAGTCTGGATTCTGGTATGTCGGGGGAGCTTGATGGTGTTTATCTTGGAATGATTGATGGACATGAATACAGACTTGGGGTACAGGGCAATAGCGTCAAAGAAGGGTGTGCCCACTGATGGTTACCATATGTTGTTGAGGAAACGTGTAACTGAAAGTATATAAACTGAGAGGTTTTCTTTGTTCAGTGAGTTCGACTGGCAAGAGGCGAAGCACGTGCCTTTTTGTTAGACGAACCACGGCACCGTTGATATTAAATATTTGTTTGAACTCTCCATCTAAGTGTTAAATATCTTCTTGCATCATGAATTACTTGATACCCTAGAAACTCATCATAACAACTACCAATTGGATATCACGAAATTGGGGAGAAAAAGGGGGGTAATAAAAAAAAAATATATATATATATATATATATATATTTGGTGTAATGATATTCTATGTACAATACTTTCTGCGGTCAACAGGACAGAGCTAGCCCGTCCCCCTCCACCCTGCCAGAGTCCCCTGGTCACAACTCTCCCGGTAGAGCCTTACTGCTGGGTCTGAAGAGGGTGTCTGTGTGGCTGGTCGAAACACCAGGGCAGAGTGGAACTTCGAGAGGGGGACACGAGGAGGAGGGAGATGGAGATTTGATTTCATCAAGTAAGAACAATGTTGTATGTGGATTAGACTACAATCTGCTTCTGAAACTTCTGTTAATTGATTGATAAACAATATACACTCAGTGGCCAGTTTATTAGGTACATCCATCTTGTACCGGATTGGACCCGCCTTTGCCTCCAGAACAGCCTGAATTCTTCGGGACATGGATTCTACAAAATGTCGGGAAAATGCTGATGCAATTTCATCACGCAGTTACAGCAGATTGGACGGCGACACATTCATGCTGCCAACAGCCGTTCCAACTCATCTCAAACATACTCTATTGGGTTTGGTCAGCAACAATGTTCAGACAGGCTGTGGCGTTAAATCGTTGCTCAATTGTTATCAAGGGACCTAACGTGTGCCAGGAAAACATTCCCCACACCAGTACACCACCGCCACAAGCCTGTACTGTTGACACCAGGCTGGATGGGTCCATGGGCTCATGCTCGGTATGCCAAATCCTGACTGCTATCAGCATGACGCAACATAAACCGAGATTTGTCAGACCAGGTAATGTTTTCCTATCCTCAATTGTCCAGTGTTGATCGCATGCCCACTGGAGCCGCTTCTTGTTTTTAGCTAATAGGAGTGGAACCCGGTGTGGTTGTCTGCTGCAAAAGCCCATCCGTGGCGAGTATCGACTAGTTATGCGTTCCGAGATGCCGTTCTGCACACCACTGTTGTACTGCACTGTTATTTATGGCCCGCCTGTCAGCTGGCACAATTCTTGACATTCTCCTTCGACCTCTCTTATCAATGAGCTGTTTTCACCCACAGGACTGCCGCTGACGTTGTCTTTTGTTTGTCACTGGTTTTGCCTATTCTAACGTTGAATCAAAAAGTAACTGAATGCTTCAATACCGGTCTGCCTGCTTTATGTAGCAAGCCACAGCCACGTGGCTCACTGTCTGTAGTTGTACCTAATAAACTGGTCACAGAGTGATGATAATTTGTTTATGGACCCATATTTCATAAACCTAGTTATTCAATGTCTTTGTTTCTCAGGGGACACCCCTAAATGTGGGTGGGAGGGGCTCATCATCTGCGGAACTTCAACCACATGTTGCAGATGAGGCAGAGAAGAGTTTCTCCAGATCAGAACACTTCAAGAAACACCAGTGTACCTATTATAAAAATTACAGACCTCTACATGCTTTGTAAGTAGGAAAACCTGCACAATCGGCAGTGTATAAAATTCTTGTTCTCCCCACTGTATCTGTCACGATCGTCTAAAGGAGCGGACCAATACGCAGCGCGTGGAGTGAACATAATGACTTTATTTCATAAAGCAACCACGAAAAAACAACAAATGACGATAGTGAAGTCCTCTGTAACACTGACAGAAACATGGAACAAAAACCCACAAACAAACAGTGAAACACAACAGTATATATATGGCTCCCAATCAGAGATAACGAGCCGACAGCTGACACTCGTTACCTCCGATTGGGAGTCATTGACCAATCACCACTAAACACAAACAAAATGAAACTCACCCAACCCCCAACACCACCAAATGAAATACACCCTGGCTCTAACACACAGTCCTGGAGCCAGAGTGTGACAGTACCCCCTAAAGGTGCGAACTCCGGGCGCACCAGCATACAGTCTAGGGGAGGGTCTGGGTGGGCGTCTGTCCACGGTGGCGGTTCTGCCCCTGGTCGTGGTCCCCATCCCACCTTAGTCACCACCCGCTTCCCTAGCCTCCTCCACATGACCACCCCCCAACTAAACCCCCACTGGGTTAAGGGGCGGCACCGACTAAGGGGCAGCACCGGACTAAGGGGCAGTACCGGACTAAGGGGCAGTACCGGACTAAGGGGCAGTACCAGGCTGAATGGCGGATACTGGCTGGACGGCTCTGGTGGCTCCCGGCTGGTCGGCTCTGGCGGATCCCGGCTGGACGGCTCTGGCGGATCCCGGCAGGACGGCTCTGGCGGATCCCGGCTGGACGGCTCTGGCGGATCCCCGGCTGGACGGCTCTGGCGGATCCCGGCTGGACGGCTCTGGCGGATCCCGGCTGGACGGCTCTGGCGGATCCCGGCTGGGACGGCTCTGGCGGATCCCGGCTGGGACGGCTCTGGCGGGTCCCCGCTGGACGGCACTGGCGGGTCCTCGGCTGGACGGCTCTGGCGGGTCCCGGCTGGACGACTCTGGCGGATCCCGGCTGGACGGCTCTGGCGGATCCCCGGCTGGACGGCTCTGGCGGATCCCCGCTGGACGGCTCTGGCGGATCCTGGCTGGACGGCTCTGGCGGATCCTGGCTGGACGGCTCTGGCGGGTCCCGGCTGGACGGCTCTGGCGGGTCCCGGCTGGACGACTCTGGCGGATCCCGGCTGGACGGCTCTGGCGGATCCCGGCTGGACGGCTCTGGCGGATCCCGCTGGACGGCTCTGGCGGATCCCGGCTGGACGGCTCTGGCGGATCCCTGGCTGGACGGCTCTGGCGGATCCTGGCTGGACGGCTCTGGCGGATCCTGGCTGGACGGCTCTGGCGGATCCTGGCTGGACGGCTCATGGCTGGCTAACGGATCTGGCTGCTCATGGCTGGCTGACGGATCTGGCTGCTCGCGGCTGGCTGACGGATCTGGCTGCTCATGGCTGGCTGACGGATCTGGCTGCTCATGGCTAGCTGACGGATCTGGCTGCTCATGGCTGGCTGACGGATCTGGCTGCTCGCGGCTGGCTGGACGGGTCTGGCTGCTCATGGCTGGCTGGACGGATCTGGCTGCTCATGGCTGGCTGACGGATCTGGCTGCTCGTGGCTGGCTGACGGATCTGGCTGCTCATGGCTGGCTGACGGATCTGGCTGCTCATGGCTGGCTGACGGATCTGGCTGCTCATGGCTGGTTGACGGATCTGGCTGCTCATGGCTGGCTGACGGATCTGGCTGCTCATGGCTGGCTGACGGATCTGGCTGCTCATGGCTGGCTGACGGGTCTGGCTGCTCATGGCTGGCTGATGGTGCTGGCTGGGCGGCTAGCGGTGGAGGCGGACCCCAGCCTCGGATTGCAGTCATCACCTCCAGCAGGGCGGCTCCCATCCGCATGAGCCGCTCCTGCCGGTCACGAACCCGAGCCTCCAGTCCAGCATAGGCTGCGTCGGCTCCTGCTGATTCCATAGCAGGTGTATGATTCTGTCTGAGCGGAAGGCTCTAGCGGCTCCGGTCTGGCGGACGGCTCTGAAGGAACAGGCCGGGCTGGGCTGGTGACGCACCCGTAGGATACGTGCTTGGAGCAGGAACAGGCCGGTCCGTACCGGGAACACACACCACTGGCCTTAACTGGGGATCAGGAACGGGCCGGACCGGACTGGTAACACACTTCAGTCTCTCATGCCGTGCGACAACAACTTCCCTCCCTCTACTCGCCAATGGCTCCCGTAATCCGATAGCCTTCTCTCCACATCTCCCCTGTGGCAGCCTCCTGCTGCCCAGGCGCCCAAGCCATGTGCCCCCCAAAAAATTTTTTGGGTAGTACTCCCGGCTTCCAGCCTTGCCTCCGTGCTGCCTCCTCATATCGCCTCCTCTCGGCTTTAGCTGCCTCCAGCTCTTCACGAGGGAGGCGATATTCTCCCGGTTGTGCCCAAGGACCCTTACCATCCAGTATCTCCTCCCATGTCCATGAATCCTTTATGGGTGGATATAAATCCTGTGTAGGTGGATCCTGTTGCCGCTTGACACGCTGCTTGGTCCTTTTTGGTGGGTTTTTCTGTCACGATCGTCTAAAGGAGCGGACCAATACGCAGCGCGTGGAGTGAACATAATGACTTTATTTCATAAAGCAACCACGAAAAAACAACAAATGACGATAGTGAAGTCCTCTGTAACACTGACAGAAACATGGAACAAAAACCCACAAACAAACAGTGAAACACAACAGTATATATATGGCTCCCAATCAGAGATAACGAGCCGACAGCTGACACTCGTTACCTCCGATTGGGAGTCATTGACCAATCACCACTAAACACAAACAAAATGAAACTCACCCAACCCCAACACCACCAAATGAAATACACCCTGGCTCTAACACACAGTCCTGGAGCCAGAGTGTGACAGTATCTATCATCCTTGGGAGCAAAATGATCACAAGAACGGTGAGCAAAAATCCCAGAAGTAAACGGGGGGACCTAGTGAATGACCTGCAGAGAGCTGGGACCAAAGTAACAAAGCCTACCATCAGTAACACACTACGCCGCCAGGGACTCAAATCCTGCAGTGCCAGACGTGTCCCCCTGCTTAATATGCTCGTATAGCTCGACATTGACATGATTGGTTGACGGTAAGTGGGGGCGGTGCTTCCTGTATAAACACAAATTCCCATCCTTGACTACTTCCTATACAACGAAGCCAACAAGCTATCGGCCAATAGCTTTAACATCACATGTATGTAAGATTATGGAACATATGATTATGGAGAGGCTAACTTACTTCCTGGAGAGCAGAGGGCTAGTATCGCCACATCAGAGTGGGTTCAGAAGGGGTAGGGGAACTATGGATCCAGTCCTCTGCTGAGAAGCAGAGGTCAGGAAGGCTCAGGTGAACAAGGAGTCTGTTGTAGCTGTCTTTTTTGATGTGGAGAAGGCGTCTGATATGATGTGGAAGGAGGGGTTGTTAATCAAGCTTGATATTATGGGGGTAGGAGGAAGAACGTACAACTGGATAAAGGATTTCCTGTTTGGAAGGGCTATCCAGGTGAGGGTGGGGATTTTGTGGCCATTTACACAGATGGTTCAAAAGATCCAAAGACAGGATGTACTGGGTCAGCATTTGTAGTGCAGGAATGTGGGGTGGAAGTCAGGAAACGTATTACAGATCATCTGTCTGTATATACGGCAGAGCTGATGGCCATACTGTTGGCCTTGCAGTGGGTGGAGGAAGTCAAACAAGACAGAGTAGTTATTTGCTCTGATTCATGTGCAGTGGTAATGAGTCTCCAGTCATTTAGCTCACGTAGCAGACAAGACCTGCTTTATGAGGGGCTACAAACCCATGGCACGATTAAACAGATGGGTATACAGATACGATTTTTCTTGGGTCCCAGCCCATGTGGGGGTGGAAGGGAACGAGGCAGTAGATGAACTGGCTAAACAAGCACTTAGTAGTGGGGATGTTGATGTTGATGTTTCAATCAGCAAGGCAGAGGCACAAAGACTGATATATACAGTGATGGTGCAGAGATGGCAGGAGCAGTGGAATAGAGATATACTAAAGGAAGGCATTTATTTCAAGTACAGAGGAAAGTCGGGGAGGACGACAGGAAGGGACAGAAGAGAGGAGGCTATTGTTACAAGATTAAGGGTGAGACACAGCCAGTTGAATAAGACATTAAATGTGATAGGAAAGTGATTATTGTCAGGAAACAGAGACCGTGGAGCATGTATTGCTGCAGTGTGGGCAGTATCAGGGGGAAAGAGAGGATGAGATCTAGTATGAGGGAGAAGGGGATACAGGAAATTAGTTTAGAGTATATTAAGTAGAACGTCATTAGATATAGTCTCAAATATTTTATATTTTTTAAGAGTAACAGGGCTGGCAGGCAGACTTTAGTTTCTCCCTGTCTCTGGCTCACAGTCCTGTACAGTAGGTGGCGGTAATGCACCATAACGTTGGATGAAAACTGCCGATAAACCCCACTGAGGAAGAAGACTACCTCCTTCCAGCAGTGTGTAGCAGGGAGATTCCTAGATGTGAGAATTGTGCAGGAGGACCTGAGACAAAGGAATGTGTAGTATTGATGGAAAAGGTTGTGTGTGTAAACTGTAGGGGTACCCATGGTTTTGGAGATCAGACGTGTCCAGTGAGAGAAAGACAGGTTGAGGTTGCCAGGATCAGAGTAGTGCAGAAGGTGTTGTATGCTGAGGCAGTGGAGAGAGGTCAATAGAGAGTGACTGCTTTGCTTTATCTTGGCCAGGTCGCAGTTGTACTGGTAACTGGCTTACCTGGTTAAATAAAGGTGAAATAAAAATACAAATAAAATAAAAGTGATAAGAATAACATGCCATGGTTGTCAACTGACCAGCAGGAATAGAACGTAATTCACCGTGGATAGATGTTGTGGTGGCATCTGCAGAGAAGTACTTGGGTTTACATTATTTTACTGCAGAGTTACAAGGTGTTTTGAACAATAATATCCCGTCCTCTCAGGCTGCTGGCCTGGTGTAGGATCAGATGGCCAAAGTAGTGGAATAATGATGAGGTTTTAACGGGTTTAGGGTTAGTTGGTTTTCCCTCACTAACTTTAAGCATCAGTTGTCAGAGCAGCTTACCGATCACTGCACCTGTACACAGCCAATCTGTAATTAGCCCACCCAAATACCTCATCCCCATATTGTTATTTATTTTGCTTATTTGCACCCCATTATCTCTATTTGCACATCAACTTCTGCATTTCTATCATTCCAGTGTTAATAATAATAATAATAATAATAATATGCCATTTAGCAGACGCTTTTATCCAAAGCGACTTACAGTCATGCGCGCATACATTTTTTTGGTGTATGGGTGGTCCCGGGGATCGAACCCACTACCTTGGCGTTACAAGCGCCGTGCTCTACCAGCTGAGCTAGAGAGGACCAAATTGTATTTATTTTGTACTATGGCCTATTTATTGCCTTTCCTCCATAACTTGTAACGTATAACAATTTTTCTATTGTGTTATTGACTGAACGTTTTGTTTATCCCATATGTAACTGTGTTGTTGTTGTTTTTATCGTGATGCTTTGCTTTATCTTGGCCAAGTCGCAGTTGTAAATGAGAAGTTGTTCTCAACTGGCTTACCTGATTTAATAAAGGTGAAATAAAAATAAATGAAAAAATGAATTAATACTACAGAATAGTAGGCATACACACAGCCACTTCCCTAGGTGGCGGCATGCACCTTATAACAATTGTTTGCGGATCGGAAAATAACAAAGAAGAAGAAGCCCACTTCCTTCAGTCTCCTCTATAGGCCCTTTTCACGTGACGTCAGACAACTTCCGTTCTGCCGCGATGCAGGTTATGTTTACATCCGGTGTCGCTTAGGAACGCTTAGCTAGTAGCACATCATTATGGAGTTCACCCAGTCCCTTTCACATCTGCCACCAATACGACTTAACGACGTAGAACGACTTGCTGACAAGTGGTCCCTTACTTCAAGATCGAAGCTTGATAAAGGCTACAAGTTCTTCGTTGAAGGTTACCTGTTTGATTATGAAGGTACGTGTTTATCTTTATTTAGCTTAAATTAGCCCTATGCTAGCGAAGGTTATGAGCTGACGAGTTTCTGTTTTGCAGCCTCTTTTTAATATTACTGCTGTTTGTATCGACCGTAAGATAAGAGTCAGTAATGTATTAATGGCTAATGCTGCGCCCTTTCTCCCAATCACTGTATTGAAACAGTCTCAAGTGTAGTTAACGGTGAGGTGACAGTGAGAGGGCGATGTTACAGGTCCATGAAGAAAAATGAGGAGGCTCATCGGCTTCAGGTTTCTCAGATAAACAGTTCTCTAACATTATGATAAGATAGGTTAAGATAGATAAGTTTTCTTTTTGTTGTGTTTTGCTGCACCCTCTGTGCTGTCAGGCATCTCATGATCAGAATCATCCAGGACAGCAACACCAAGACGCTTTCTTGCTCGCTGGTAAACTGACTCCCGAGCTTGTGAGCCGCCTCCTATATGTGTGAAATTAACCATATGCTTGTCATGATACATTTTGGTAATCACTTTTCAGTCCCTAAAATGACAAAATGTAGCAGCTATATTGCATCAGGATTAAATTATTAAACATTTTGTACAAGTAATATATTATTGGATTACAGTAGTATTACGTTTAACGCTGTCTACCTATCCTTACCCCAATCATTCCAGTGGAATCTAGACGGCACTGATCCCTGTTTAATACGGATCCGTCCACTGGCCGATGTGTATCTATCCTCAGGGGGAAAGTGCTGACTGCAAACAAAGGTGCTCCCACGAAGAATCTTAAAACTTGGTCCCTCATCTCTCCTGATCGCCCTCACCCAACGGGCACGTATTTCTCCATCAACAGGGAAATCGTGAAAAATTCAGATACGGGAATTTCTGTTTGTTGTTTGAACAAAATGGTACACTGCAATAGCATCTTCTCGAAGATTGTGCCATGCTTCGGTGTTGGATGGGATACTGTTGCGATACAGACACCGGGAGAAAAGAAACAGCTAAATTAACATTCAGCTTTGACCAGGAATCAATATTTATCTAGCTATCATGCACAACAGTATTTGAATAGGTGAGTTACTATACATTCATGAATAAACTAACTGCCTAACAAAGGGTTAGATAGCTAGCTAAGTAAACTTGTTACATTACAGCCAGGCAGCAATGTAACGCTACCTTTTAACGTTATCGGTATCTGGTACTAAGTTGTTGTTAGCTAACGTTAGCCCACTTTTAAGTAACTAAGGCAGTGAACAATTATGAATTAACAATAACGTTAGCAAGTTACAAACCATTGCATATACGTAAACATTATTACTCTTAACTTTACTAATTTAACTTAAACGTACCTTTTGGAATTTCTTCAAGTAGCTAGCTTGCTAGTTAGTGGTCAACAGTTGTATTTTCGTTGAGAAGTCTCAGGTTACGGGCGAACGGAAGTGAAGTTAACCTGCTACGCGGAAAGGCGGAAGTTAGATGACGTCATCGTGAAAAGGGCCTATTCCGTGAAGCGGAAGAAGTATACAGCCACTGACTACTGCGGAGGTTGCATTGCTTTTAATGCCTCATGGCCAGTTTTACTGTTTCGCTGCACAGATAGCGCTGCTGTAATCAGTCTGGTATTATATAAGCTACCCTTACTGGGCCTCAGTAAATTATTACTATCTGGACTCTCGATGAGGATGTTGTTCCAAGTGGCTATCGGGTAGAGGTAGAGGTAGACGATAACAGATATCAGGATGCTTGGTGAATGGGGTGTTGAACGTTTCATTGACTCTAGTAAATCAGGTAAAATCTTACCCAGGATCTTTCTGAAGTACGATTAGCCTACATGAGACGTTTATTTGTCACAACTGAAATCGAGTTTCGATATTTAAAAGGACGTTTGATTGCTCTGGTCTAGTTGTGACAAAGAAAGTAACTAGTGTAGGCTAGCTACAGATTTACTCTTGAGGTTTTTTTTATTTGAAGAAACGCTGAAGAAAGAATAGCTTCCACGATGGATCAGGTAAGTTTGGTTTACTTTTCTTAACAGTATGCCTACTGTGGTGTATAACATGTCTAGGCCTAGTTTTCATCATCTGGTGGTAATAAACAGTATATTTTGTCCTTCAGTAAAGTAGCCTACTAGCCTATCGCACACAGATTGATACAAGGCAATGCGCAACGAGCAGCTAAAGTCAGAACCATGGAGAAATAGTGAGTCCAAGCCTACACCTTGCAGTAGGGGTGTTGGTAAAATGACCAGGGCAGCCAATCCAGAAAATGAGCCATTTTACAACCTATTTGTTGTGATAATTGCGTTGTTTGTTCTATAACCTGCTAGTTCATATGCCTTGACACAGCCGAGACAAGAAGACAGTGGCAGAATAAATTCAACCACACCTTTTTTTTTCAATCATAAAACCAGAGAGGAACATCTGTCTGGTTGAGTATATAAAACATGTTGCATGTAACAAACAGTTACGTGACCTACAGAATGGTCAAGCAAGTTAATGTTTTCGGGCCTACTAAACAACTTGATTTAGAATTACTGTAAGTAGCAAAGAAAATAATACTAATAATATGCCATTTAGCAGACGCTTTTATCCAAAGCGACTTAGTCATGTGTGCATACATTTTTACGTATGGGAAAACAGGCGCTGCCTCCACTATTCAAGCACCATTTCAACTTCATCATCTAATCACCTATGCTTAGTCTACAACAGTGACAACTAAAATATACCAAGTTTTATCATTGGAATGAGATACAAAACGAGGCAACGGTGTGCTTTAGGACCATGCAGACGCCTCCGAGCGGTCGGGTAGGCTGTTTGGAGTGTTTATCCGACTGGAATAAACAATTCAATAATTAAGTCCCCCCCCCAATTCTAAAACCAAAGTTGCGCCCCTGCCAAAAACGATTTAGTCTGATCAACCTACGCTAAATATGTGTATCCATGGTACTGATTTCTGTGTGCGTGCAAGTAGAAAAATAACATGTTGACTCACCCAACTTGTAGAGAAATGTAAATTCCGTCCTCCTCTGTCATACAGTACACGCTTTTATTTATTTTTTGGCCTAGGCTACCTGGCTAAGATGCTTGCACGCTAGCCTAGTGTTATGATGATTTGTGATACAAGATTCCTGAATGTATGGAGAAATCATAAGCTGTATGTGGACAGAGAACAAGGATAAGCCATGTGTTATGTCGGTCACAAGGGAGTACTAGAAGGTCAGTGTGCCAAGATAGATTGGGGGGCCACTGTTGCTAATCTTAGGATTGGTGCGTGATGGATTGGCCTGGCTAGGGTGCCACCCGACAACAAGGAGAGGAATGATATGTAGGAAGTGAGTGGCAGTTAGTAATAGTTAGCAACTGGGTACGATAAAAGTTGTTTGGAAGGGCATTATATAAGTTGAAAGATGTGGTAAGGAAGTCAGTCATATGATGAGGCAAAGCATATTCCTCTTATTATGTGATCCAGTACTGAAATAAATGTAAATCAAACTTCCATCTGTGTCAACTGCTCTCTTACATCCTGAACTTCTCAATACCAGAAACTCATCATAACACCTAGTAACTTCCATTCATGGCCAACGATGCACCAGGCCAGCTAGTTAATGGCCCCTTTTCAAATTATTACTCTTTTTGAGAAGTAATTGTGAGATGCTCATCTCACTCCACAATGTCCCCCCAAAAAAATGTGGACAATTATTATTTTATATTTGGTTTTAGATTCCATTATATTCTATTCGTTAGTCTTCAGTATTTTCTGCGACTACTTCGCTAAAAGTATTGCGTCTGATTAAAACGGCACTATAGTTTCCATAAAGTGACCATTTGAATAAATTTTTAGGTGCAACAGTTTTTATTTCTGTCCATTTAAGAACCAACAATGTGCTACCTTTTTGTAGCATTTCTGACAATGCTAACTTAATTTCAGCCAAATCTTAGTTCTATCTAACTTGGTCAGCAACTTGGATGCTTGGCAACAATACAGCTGCTATTAGCTAACGTTAGCTTGCTTGTCCAATGTCCAGCAGCTAGCCTCTTTAGCTAGCTAACACCAGTCAGCTGAAAGTAGCTAGCTAACAAACAGGCAAAGAATGGTAGCTAGCTGTAATTGTTCATGGAAGGTTTGTTACACAAATAACTTCTGCCATTAGCTAGTTAGAACCAGACAACATCGACACAGAAGCTAGCTAATGATAGCTAGTTAACGTCCAAATGCCAGTCGTACATTTTTGTTCAAAACATAGCTACATTAGTTCAAAAACCAAATTGTCATGCTGCTACCTTACAATGCATGCAATGCAATGGACTTTTCCAACACTAGCTAGCTATCTACTCCATAGAACAAGCTATGCTAAGAGCTAGCTACAGTTGAAGTCAGAAGTTTACATACACTTTAGCCAAATACATTTAAACTCAGTTTTTCACAATTCCTGACATTTAATCCTAGTAAAAATGCCCTGTTTTAGGTCAGTTAGGATCACCACTTTATTTTAAGAATGTGAAATGTCAGAATAATAGTAGAGAGAATGATTTAGTTCAGCTTTTAATTCTTTCAGCACATTCCCAGTGGGTCAGAAGTTTACATACACTCAATTTTGGCCCATTCCTCTTGGCAGAGCTGGTGTAACTGAGTCAGGTTTGTAGGCCTTCTTGCTCGCACACGCTTTTTCAGTTCTGCCCACAAATGTTCTATAGGATTGTGGTCAGGGCTTTGTGATGGCCACTCCAATACCTTGACTTTGTTGTCCTTAAGCCATTTTGCCACAACTTTGAAAGTATGCTTGGCGTCATTGTCCATTTGGAAGACCCATTTGCGACCAAGCTTTAACTTCCTGACTGACGTTTTTAGATGTTGCTTCAATATATCCACATTTTTCCTTCCTCATGATGCCATCTATTTTTTGAAGTGCACCGGTCCCTCCTGCAGCAAAGCACCCCCACAGCATGATGCTGCCATGGTGTTCTTCGGCTTGCAAGCTTTCCCCTTTTTCCTCCAAACATAACGATGGTCATTATGGCCAAACAGTTCTATTTTTGTTTCATCAGACCAGAGGACATTTCTCCAGAAAGTACGATCTTTGTCCCCATGTGCAGTTGCATACCGTAGTCTGGTTTTTTATGGCAGTTTTGGAGCAGTGGCTTCTTCCTTGCTGAGTGGCCTTTCAGGCTATGTCGATATAGAACTTGTTTTACTGTGGATATAGATACTTTTGTACCTGTTTCCTCCAGCATCTTCACAAGGTCCTTTGCTGTTGTTCTGGGATTGATTTGCACTTTTCGACCAAAGTACGTTCATCTCTAGGAGACAGAACGCGTCTCCTTCCTGAGCGGTATGACGGCTGCGTGGTCCCATGGTGTCTATACTTGTGTACTATTGTTTGTACAGATGAACGTTGTACCTTCAGGCATTTGGAAATTGCTCCCAAGGATGAACCAGACTTGTGGAGGTGTACAATATTTTTTTCTGAGGTCTAGGCTGATTTCTTTTAATTTTCCCATGATGTCAAGCAAAGAGGCACTGAGTTTGAAGGTAGGCATTGAAATACATCCACAGGTACACCTCCAATTGACTCAAATGATGTCAATTAGCCTATCAGAAGCTTCTAAAGCCATGATATCATTTTCTGGAATTTTCCAAGCTGTTTAACGGCACAGTCAACTTAGTGTATGTAAACTTCTGACCCACTGGAATCGTGATACAGTGAATTATAAGTTAAATAATCTGTCATGCACAAAGTAGATGTCTTAACTGACTTGCCAAACTATAGTTTGTTAACAAGAACTTTGGAGTGGTTGAAAAACTAGTTTTAATGACTCCAACCTAAATGTATGTAAACTTCCGACTTCAACTGTATATTTCACTGTCAGACAGGACACAACTCAAACTGTATCTGAGAAAACAAATACACATGTAAACATCACGTTGTGCAGTGAACAAATCCATGTTGTCTAGCATCAGGACAAACTCACCAGTTTCAAAAATCCAGAATAAATTCAAGTATGCGCCTTCTCCTGTCTTCTTTACATTTTAATTCAAATCTATTTAGATCAACAGTGCCAAACTAACAATTCTGCCAATTGACCGGCTTGATTGTTTTTACAGCTTTGATCTGGATGCTGGACTAGCTTGATTGTTTTTACAGCTTTGATCTGGATGCTGGACTAGCCCATATTTTGGATATTTGTTAAATATTTTATCTCAATTACATGTATTGCTAAAACAATGGTTTAAGAAAATACAGGCAGGCACCACATTACACAAGACAAAACCGCTCGGTCAATTAATTATGATGGTCTTGTAAGGATAAAAGCAAAGCTTGCTTTCATATACACTGAACAAAAATATAAACGCATCATGTAAAGTGTTGGTTTCATGAGCTGAAATAAAAAATCCCAGAAATGTTCCATACGCACAAAAAGCTTATCTCAAATGTTTTGCACAAATTTGATTACATCCCTGTTAGTGAGCATTTCTCCTTTGCAAGATAATTCATCCAACCACATTGGGCTCGGGACAATAGAAGGTGAATCTAAAATGTGCAGTTTTGTCACACAACATATTGCCACGTCTCCAAGTTTTGAGGGAGCGTGCATTTGTCATGCTGACTGCAAGAACATCCACCGCAGTTGTTGGCAGATAATTTATTGTTCATTTCTCTACCATATGCCGCCTCCAACGTCGATTTAGAGAATTTGGCAGTACGTCCAATCAGGCCTCACAATTGCAGACCATGTATATGGTATCGTGTGGGCGAGCGGTTTGCTGATGTCAAGATTGTGAACAGAGTGCCCCATGGTGGGGTTATGGTATGGGCAGGCCTAAGCTATGGACAATGAACACCATTGCATTTTATCGATTGGCAATTTGAATGCACAAATATACTGCAAGATCTTGAGGCCCATTTTGTTTTATGGTAGCTGTAACCAACAGATGCATATCTGTATTCCCAGTCATGTGAAATCCATAGATTAGGGCCTAATGAAGTTATTTCAATTGAATGATTTCTTCATATGAAGTAAAAACTTTGAAATTGTTGCATGTTGCGTTTTTATATTTTTGTTCAGTATAATTTAAAATAAAAGCTTGAAAAGGTAGTGGAATGGGATTAGTGTGGTGTGTGTGTGAAGGATCATTGTATGCATTAAGAATCACAGTGTAGGAGCACCTCCTCTAAGAGTCGGAATTGGGCTTTTTGAGAATGCTTGACTCATAAGCAACCTGCATAAACATTGTTTAAAGTACAATAGACCAACATAGCTACTGTAGGAGCATGGGTGGAGTAGGGATTGTGGTGCTCATGGGAATGTCCTTTTTCAGTTTCAGACCAATGCCTACTTTTCACTTAAAACAGTTTTACTATAAAATAGATGTCTTGACTGTGATAAGGGCACAGGAATATGTGTCTACTAAATTGCATAGCGACTGTAAATTATGCTACATTAAAGGCAGACTCAGCTAAATGACGCCACAAGTAGCACTGCAGATATTGCAATGAGCGAAATGCAAGACTTCGCTCTCACTCGGTCACACACAGTATCTGCACATATGAAAGGGTACGCTTCACGCTGTTCCAGGATGCTAGCCATGGGACCAAAACAGTGGAGAAGTTTAGCCTCGAGCTTCAACGTTCTTGGTTATTGCGTAAATTAACCCACTATGCTATTTACTTTGTGAAGCTAGCCTACGTCATATTGCTGAGTCTACCTTTAAACTCAGAATATGCTATTCTGTTCTTTGGAATGTTTTTTGTGCTTAAAGATTTATTAGACTGTTTAAAATGTAGACAAATTGCGTCATTGTTGGATTCTTCTTGGATAGGCCTACCTCAAATCCCGGCAGTGTGTTAACTTAATTTAAAATATTTTACTTAATAAATAACTTAGTATGTGAAGACCCTGGTCCTTCCCCAACCAGCAGTGCAGCCACCAGTCCCAGGGGTCCCCTCAAGGAGGTATCGTGACAGACAGTTGTAGGGTACATTGCTTTATAAAATAAGCAACAACCGCCTACACCAATTCCAGAGTTGAATTTAATCATATCAATTTGTTGTATTTTAAAGTGTTAAATAATGTTATGGTGTTAAATAATGTTTTATAGTGTTCAATAATGGTAGGCCTACATCAAAGTTAATTTTTTTATCTGCAGGAACAGTTGCACCAATGGTCCTCACACTAGCTCCACTTCTGCATAGATACAATGTTAAGGAATCCCTCATTATCTTTCCTTCCTCCCAAAGTGTGCACTTGTTCACTTCCCTTCACTGATTTTAAAGGAAATTACTGGTACAGTGTAGGGAAAAAGTATTTAGTCAGCCACCAATTGTGCAAGTTCTCCCACTTAAAAAGATGAGAGAAGCCTGTAATTTTCATCATAGGTACACTTCAACTATGACGGACAAATTTAGGAAAAAAAATCCAGAAAATCACATTGTAGGATTATTTATGAATTTATTTGCAAATTATGGTGGAAAATAAGTATTTGGTCACCTACAAACAAGCAAGATTTCTGGCTCTCACAGAACTGTAACTTCTTCTTTAAGAGGCTCCTCTGTCCTCCACTCGTTACCTGTATTAATGGCACCTGTTTGAACTTGTTATCAGTATAAAAGACACCTGTCCACAACCTCAAACAGTCACACTCCAAACTCCACTATGGCCAAGACCAAAGAGCTGTCAAAGGACACCAGAAACAAAATTGTAGACCTGCACCAGGCTGGGAAGACTGAATCTGCAATAGGTAAGCAGCTTGGTTTGAAGAAATCAACTGTGGGAGCAATTATTAGGAAATGGAAGACATACAAGACCACTGATAATCTCCCTCGATCTGGGGCTCCACGCAAGATCTCACCCCGTGGGGTCAAAATGATCACAAGAACGGTGAGCAAAAATCCCAGAACCACACGGGGGGGACCTAGTGAATGACCTGCAGAGAGCTGGGACCAAAGTAACAAAGCCTACCATCAGTAACACACTACGCCGCCAGGGACTCAAATCCTGCAGTGCCAGACGTGTCCCCCTGCTTAAGCCAGTACATGTCCAGACCCGTCTGAAGTTTGCTAGAGTGCATTTGGATGATCCAGAAGAGGATTGGGAGAATGTCATATGGTCAGATGAAACCAAAATAGAACTTTTTTGGTAAAAACTCAACTCCGTCGTGTTTGGAGGACAAAGAATGCTGAGTTGCATCCAAAGAACACCATACCTACTGTGAAGCATGGGGGTGGAAACATCATGCTGTGGGGCTGTTTTTCTGCAAAGGGACCAGGACGACTGATCCGTGTAAAGGAAAGAATGAATGGGGCCATGTATCGTGAGATTTTGAGTGAAAACCTCCTTCCATCAGCAAGGGCATTGAAGATGAAACGTGGCTGGGTCTTTCAGCATGACAATGATCCCAAACACACCGCCCGGGCAACGAAGGAGTGGCTTCGTAAGAAGCATTTCAAGGTCCTGGAGTGGCCTAGCCAATCTTTGGAGGGAGTTGAAAGTCTGTGTTGCCCAGCGACAGCCCCAAAACATCACTGCTCTAGAGGAGATCATGGAGGAATGGGCCAAAATACCAGCAACAGTGTGTGAAAACCTTGTGAAGACTTACAGAAAACGTTTGACCTGTGTCATTGCCAACAAAGGGTGTATAACAAAGTATTGAGAAACGTTTGTTATTGACCAAATACTTATTTTCCACCATAATTTGCAAATAAATTCATAAAAAATCCTACAATGTGATTTTCTGGAATTTTTTTCTCATTTTGTCAGTCATAGTTGACGTGTACCTATGATGAAAATTACAGGCCTCTCTCATCTTTTTAAGTGGGAGAACTTGCACAATTGGTGGCTGACTAAATACTTTTTTTCCCCCATTGTATAAAACATATGGTGGATAATCCCACTATCCCATTACTTTTCTGTTAGTTGTGATTTTCACAAGTATGTGGTAAGTTTTCACAACTCTCAGCACAAAAATAGGTTTCAAAACTCTTAGGCCATTTTCAATTGATGACTTTTGAAAATATTTTCCTGTCATTTGTTAACAAAACATTTAACTATAATTTCATCAAACTGCTAAACTGAACTACAAAAAAAAAAAAAAAAAACTACGAAGACAAAATTGTATAGTGTCTAGTTTACGTACAGTTTGAAAACTGTATGAATTGACATTAAATGAATTTAGGTTGGAAGGTAAAACCAAATAATTTATGGATTTGGCTGTAAATACTACATTATCCTTCTTCAGCCAGTGTGCTTCTATACAGTAGGGCAAAGTGGGTCACTGTGCTACCATTTGAAATGATGGTGTAGTGTACAATGCACTGCTGAAATACTTGGGTGGTAAATTTGTTTATTCCACTCATTATCGGAATAATGTTACACTGTGAGCTGATTTTAGATGATGATGTTACAGTAACAAGTCACATAGAAAAGTTGTAATTGAGTAATGGGGCAGAAATTGCAAAAAGCTACACCAATACTTTTTACTGTAGGCTTCTGCTACATGCCACAATACCCCTATATCTGATGGTTTCTTCTATTCATGTAGTGTATAAGGATACTGAAACTATAAGACTGACATTTTTCTCAACATGATCCAATAGTGGGATAATGAGTAGCAGTAGTTCAGGTGTTTAGGTTTTTCCTCACTGGTTATTTGAAAAAAAATTAAAAGTGATTTGAAAAAAGCTGTACATTTGTGGAAAGTAGTGAACGATTGTACACTTCAGGAGAAAGATATTTTAAGGATGCACCCAATCAATCAGAGATTTAGAAGACAGTAATTCAATGTTTGGTCTAATAATATTCTATGTACAATACTTCCTGTGGTCACCAGGACAGAGCTAGCCCATCCCCCTTCACCCTGCCAGAGTCCCCTGGTCACAACTCTCCTGGTAGAGCCTTACTGCTGGGTCTGAAGAGGGTGTCTGTGTGGCTGGTCGACTGCAGGAAAACACCAGGGCAGAGTGGAACTGTAAGAGAAGGACACGAGGAGGGTGATGGAGATTTGATTTCATCAAGTAAGAACAATGGGGTGTGTGGATTAGACTACAATCTGCTTCTGCAACTTCTGTTAATTGATTTATAAACAGTAAAACACTCAATGGCCAGTAATTGTCGATCCAATTTTGTGAATGGAGGGGGGGGGGGGTGTACCTAATAAACTGGCCACTGAGTGTACAGTGAGGGAAAAGGTGTTTGATCCCCTGCTGATTTTGTACGTTTGCCCACTGACAAAGACATGATCAGTCTATAATTTTAATGGTAGGTTTATTTGAACAGTGAGAGACAGAATAACAACAACAAAAAATTCAGAAAAATGCATGTCAAAAATGTTATTTGATCTGCATTTTAATGAGGGAAATAAGTATTAGTTATTTGTTTAAGGACCCATATTTCCAAAACCTAGTTATTCAATGTCTTTGTTTCACAGGGGACACCCTAAACCGTCGTTCTCTCAGTGGGAGGGGCTTATCATCTGGGGCGCCTCAACCACATCATGTTGCTGACCAGACAGAGAAGAGTCTCTCCAGATCAGAACATCTCAAGAAACACCAGCAGAGACATACAAGGAAGAAACCTAACCACTGGTCTTCTGACTGTGGGAAGAGTTTCAGAAGCCGGAGTGGAGTCATAATTCAACAGCGGATTAACAACGGAGAGAAACCATACTGCTGCTCTCATTGTGGGAAGAGTTTCACTGCCTCTCACACCTTAAAATGTCATCAGAGAATTCATACAGGGGAGAGGCCTTACCCCTGCGTTGATTGTGGGAAATGGTTTGCTTTTTTGGGAGCTCTAAACATACACAAGCTGACACACACTGGAGAGAAATCTTTTAGCTGTGATCAGTGTGGGAAGAGCTTTGCTCAATCAGGGAGCCTGAATTCACACCAGCGAATACACACTGGAGATAAACCTTATAGCTGTGATCAGTGTGGGAAGAGCTTCAGGCAATCAGGGAGCCTGAATTCACACCAGCGAATACACACTGGAGATAAACCTTATAGCTGTGATCAGTGTGGGAAGAGCTTTGCTCTATCAGAATACCTGAATAGACACCTGCGAACACACACAGGAGAGAAGCCTTATAGCTGTGATCAGTGTGGGAAGAGCTTTGCTTGGTCAGGAGAGCTGACTAGACACCTGCGAACACACACAGGAGAGAAGCCTTATAGCTGTGATCAGTGTGGGAAGAGCTTTGCTTGCTCAGGAGAGCTGACTAGACACCTGCGAACACACACAGGAGAGAAGCCTTATCGCTGTGATCAGTGTGGGAAGAGCTTTGCTTACTCAGGACAGCTGACTAGACACCTGCGAACACACACAGGAGAGAAGCCTTATAGCTGTGGTCAGTGTGGGAAGAGCTTTGCTTGCTCAGGACAGCGGACTAGACACCTGCGAACACACACTGGAGAGAAGCCTTATAGCTGTGATCAGTGTGGGAAAAGCTTTGCTCGATCAGTACATCTGACTAGACACCAGCGCATACACACAGGAGAGAAGCCTTATAGCTGTGATCAGTGTGGGAAGAGCTTTTCTCGATCAGTACTTCTGAATAGACACCAGCTCATACACACAGGAGAGAAGCCTTATAGCTGTGGTCAGTGTGGGAAGAGCTTCAGGCATTCAGGGAACCTGAATTCACACCAGCTAACACACACTGGAGTGAAGCCTTATAGCTGTGATCAGTGTGGGAAGAGCTTCAGTCATTCAGGCCAACTGGCTGTACACCTGCGAACACACACTGGAGAGAAACCTTATAGCTGTTATCATTGTGGGAAGATCTTTGCTGTAGCTTGCTCCCTGACTATACACCAGCGCATACACACAAGAGAGAAGCCTTATAGCTGTGGTCAGTGTGGGAAGAGCTTTGCTTGCTCTGCACAGCTGACTAGACACCTGCGAACACACACTGAGAGAGAAGCCTTATAGCTGTGATCAGTGTGGGAAGAGCTTCAGTCAATTATGGAATCTGAATTCACACCTGCGAACACACACTGGAGTGAAGCCTTATAGCTGTGATCAGTGTGGGAAGAGCTTCAGTCATTCAGGGAGTCTGAATTCACACCAGCGAACACACACAGGAGATAAATCTTATAGCTGTGATCAGTGTGGGAAGAGCTTTGCTCTATCAGTACATCTGACTATACACCAGCGCATACACACAGGAGAGAAGCCTTAGACTGAATTCACACCAGCGAACACACACTAGAAAGAACCCTTAGATAGATATATATGGGAAGAGCTTTGTTCATTTAGGGCCAATGAGAAAACACCAAAAATCACAAACATTACGTATTTCATCTCCTTCCTATCTGGTTCCAGATCCCTAAATAAAGGATCAATAGAAAACATCTAGTGAACAGTCATATCCATCTCCCATTCTTAAATCAGGTTACTTATTCTGATCACCATGGTAACCTCGGAGGAGCATAATATGCAGCTCTGATCTAGGATCAGTTCTCCCCTGTCTCTATGTAATATCACACATTGGGATCTAAATGGATAAATGTTATCATAGAAAATGTCATAGTGAACC
The DNA here is from genome assembly GCF_020615455.1 of Coregonus clupeaformis. Classification (NCBI taxonomy): domain Eukaryota; kingdom Metazoa; phylum Chordata; class Actinopteri; order Salmoniformes; family Salmonidae; genus Coregonus; species Coregonus clupeaformis. The sequence continues at coordinate 266,318 of NW_025534050.1, forward strand.
TGTGTGTGTTGGGGGGATGTTGATAATTGTATCTTCTTTCATGTACTCATGATACCATTATTATTAAATGTCATTATGTAGAATAATGTTTCAACAATAGGTGTCTATTCATGTATTCAATTGATCAATAAATTCAATCCATTATCTTCTAAACAAGAAGTTATCACTTTAATTTGATATTTTTATAATCATTATCTAAATTGATTAAAATGCTCCTAAAACTAATTGTCACACTCTGGCTCCAGGACTTGTGTATTTGAGCCAGGGTGTATGTTGGTTGTGGGGTTTTGGGTGATTTTTAGGTTTGCAGGTCTGTCACGGTTATTTCTATGGGGGGAGTTCTGTTGGGTCTATTTCTAGGTTGTGGTTTGTTTCCTTGTTTGTAGTTAATGACTCCCAATCGGAGGTAACGAGTGTCAGCTGTCGGCTCGTTATCTCTGATTGGGAGCCATATTTAAGCTGTAGGTTTTCTTGTGTTTATTGTGGGTTATTGTTCCGTGTTCAGTCGTGTCACTGAGGACTTCATTATCGTCATTTGTTGTTTTGTCGTGGTTGCGTTATTAATAAAGTCATCATGTTCACTCCACGCGCTGCGTATTGGTCCGCTCCTTCCGACGATCGTGACAGAATAACCCACCATAAAGGAACCAAGCAGCGCGTCCAGGAACAAAGGGTCTGGACATGGAAGGAACTGGTGGAAGGTAAAGGGTCCTGGACTTGGGAGGAGATCCTAGATGGTATGGATCGCCGACCATGGAACGAGACGGTGGAGAGGCGACGGCGAGAGGAGCAACGGCATCAGCAGGGCCATCATCGTCGGAAGGACGAGAGGCAACCCCAAGAAATTTTTTGGGGGGGCACATGGCTTGGGCGACGGAGCAGCAGGAGGCTGCCACAAGGCAGAGTCAGAGGGCTGCCAGGTTAAGGGGGCTGACGGAGGCAGAGAAGGGACGTATTCAGTGGGCTACCAGGTCAAGGGGGCAACTGGGTAAAGCAGGGAAGGAAAGTGTTGAGGCACGGCGTGAGGTACTGGGGTGTGTAACCAGTTCGGTCCGGCCCGTTCCTAGTCCCGTGGTGCAGCCAGTAGTGTGTGTTCCCCGTACGGTACGGCCTGTTCCGGTCCCTCGCACTAAGTGTACGGTGCGCGTCGCCAGCCCAGCCCGGCCTGTTCCTGAGCCTCATACGAAGCCTACGGTGCGCGTCGCCAGCCCAGCCCGGCCTGTTCCGGCCACTCGCACCAGGGATACGGTGCGCTTCGCCAACCCGGCCCGGCCTGTTCCGGCCACTCGCACCAGGGATACGGTGCGCGTCGCCAGCCCAGCCCGGCCTGTTCCTACTCCTCGCACCAGGGATACGGTGCGCCGCCAACCCGGCCCGGCCTGTTCCGGCCACTCGCACCAGGGATACGGTGCGCGTCGCCAGCCCAGCCCGGCCTGTTCCGACTCCACGCACCAGGGATAGGTGCGCTTCGCCAGCCCGGCCCGGCCTGTTCCGGCCACTCGCACCAGGGATACGGTGCGCGTCGCCAGCCCCGCCCGGCCTGTTCCTGCTCTCCGCACTAGGCGTGAGGTGAGTCCCCAGGGTCCAGCATGCCCTGTTCCGGCTCCCCGCACTAGGCGTTATGGGAGTCCCCAGGGTCCAGCATGCCCTGTTCCGGCTCCCCGCACTAGGCGTTATGGGAGTCCCCAGGGTCCAGCATGCCCTGTTCCGGCTCCCCGCACTAGGCGTCATGTGCGTTCCCAGGGTCCAGCAAGCCCTGTTGCTTCTCTCCGCACTAGCCCTGAGATGCGTGTCCTCAGCCCGGTACCTCCTGTTCCGGCACCACGCACCAGGCCTACGATGCGCCTCAGACGGCCAGAGTCTGCCGTCTGCCCAACGGGGCCTGAACTGTCCGTCTGCCCAACGCCGTCTGAACTGCCCGTCTGCCCAACGCCGTCAGAGCCGTCCGCCAGACAGGATCAGCCAGAGCCTTCTGCCAGACAGGATCAGCCAGAGCCTTCCGCCAGACAGGATCAGCCAGAGCCTTCTGCCAGACAGGATCAGCCAGAGCCTTCTGCCAGACAGGATCAGCCAGAGCCTTCTGCCAGCCAGGATCCGCCAGAGCCGTCCAGCCAGGATCCGCCTGAGCCAGCCAGCCAGGATCTGCCCCTCAGTCCGGTGATGCCCTTTAGTCAGGTGCTGCCCCTTAGCCCGGTGCTGCCCCTTGGTCCGGTGCTGCCCCTTAGTCCGGTGCTGCCCCTTAGTCAGGTGCTGTCCCTTAGTCCGGTACTGCCTACTAAGCAGTTTGTGACTGTGGTGGGGTGGGGATCACGACCGGGGCCAGAGCCACCACCGTGGACAGACGCCCACCCAGACCCTCCCCTAGAGCGTATGCTGGTGCGCCCGGAGTTCGCACCTTTAGGGGGGGGTACTGTCACACTCTGGCTCCAGGACTTGTGTATTTGAGCCAGGGTGTATGTTGGTTGTGGGGTTTTGGGTGATTTTTAGGTTTGCAGGTCTGTCACGGTTATTTCTATGGGGGGAGTTCTGTTGGGTCTATTTCTAGGTTGTGGTTTGTTTCCTTGTTTGTAGTTAATGACTCCCAATCGGAGGTAACGAGTGTCAGCTGTCGGCTCGTTATCTCTGATTGGGAGCCATATTTAAGCTGTAGGTTTTCTTGTGTTTATTGTGGGTTATTGTTCCGTGTTCAGTCGTGTCACTGAGGACTTCATTATCGTCATTTGTTGTTTTGTCGTGGTTGCGTTATTAATAAAGTCATCATGTTCACTCCACGCGCTGCGTATTGGTCCGCTCCTTCCGACGATCGTGACACTAATCAATGATTCATTGGATAATAATATCTATGAGGTCAAGGCAAGAACTATGCATACTGTGTCTTGTAACAACGGTTAATGTAATAACTTTTAGATTTGTAATGGAAAAAAAACGGTAAATGTAATATCTTGTCAGGTAATATAAAATGTTGAATTGTTATAGTAATAACTTTTCCATTTAATGTAATAAGTTACATTATCAGGTGAGTAACCTTTTTTTGGATGAATAACTAACATAATGACTTCAACCGATCATGTAATATCACCTAAACCAATTTTTTATGTGTTACTTCACTAATGTTAATGCACATACCACACTCCACCAATTGCAAACCCACACACACAAACCTATGCACTTGTACTCACACACAAACACACACTCTAATCATCAAATTGTATTGCTTGCATACACATACAGTACCAGTCAAAAGTTAGGACACATCTACTCATTCCAGGGTTTTTCTTAATTTTTTATCTTTTATATATTGTAGAATAATAGTGAAGACAAACTATGAAATAACACATATTGAATCATGTAGTAACCAAAAATGTGTTAAACAAATCAAATATATATTTTATATTTGAGGTTCTTCAAAGTAGCCACCCTTTGCCTTGATGACAGCTTTGCACACGTGGCATTCTCTCAACCAGCTTCACCTGGAATGCTTTTCCAACAGTCTTGAAGTAGTTCCCACATATGCTGAGCACTTGTTGGCTGCTTTTCCTTCACTCTGCGGTCCAACTCATCCCAAACCATCTCAATTGGTTTGAGGTCGGGTGATTGTGGAGGCCAGGTCATCTGATGCAGCACTCCATCTCTCTCCTTCTTGGTCAAATAGCCCTTACACAGCCTGGAGGTGTGTTTTGGGTCATTGTCCTGTTGAAAAACAAATTATAGTTTTGATGTCTTCACTATTATTCTACAATGCAGAAAATAGCACAAATAAAGAAAACCCCTTGAATGAGCAGGTGTGTCCAAACTTTTGATTGGTACTGTATTTAGCAGATGTTATTGCGGGTGTAGAAATGCTTGTGCTCCTAGCTCCAACAGTGCAGTAATATCTAACAATACACAACAATACACACACATCTAAAATATACACACCTGTACAATCATACACACACACACACACATTGATAAAACATTTACTGAATTAATCTGTAGACCTTATAGTCAACGAGCTAGGGGGCTCACTTAGGGTGAAAATGTCCCTTAGTGATTATTTTTAAAGATCTATGTCCCTAGAGTGTAAAATGTGTTCTATCATTGCAGCAATGGTAGCTTTCTGCATATTATCACTATTTCTATCCATCCCTCCATCCCATTCCGTTTTCCCATAGGGGTTTTACCCTATGACAATGTCAGCACACATAATTTATGTCATAAAAAAAGCATATCAATCACATAAAGGCTTCATAATTCATAAAGGTCATATTAACCAACTGCTATTATTTCATAGAACAAAACGTATAAGATCTCCTATGCTAACCTTATTTTCGGCGCTTATTCCAAAACCCACATTTTTCCCCATTAATTTTGTCCCATAGGGATGGCTGAACGAGCCAAAGGTAACTCATTTCTGAGTTTTAAGACTGTCGAGCTCGTATAGCTCGATATTGACATGATTGTTTGACGGTAAGTGGGGGTGGTACTTCCTGTATAAACACAAACTACCTTCCTTGACTACTTCCTATACAACGAAGCCAACAAGCTATCGGCCAATAGCTTTAACATCACATGTATGTAAGATTATGGAACATATGATTACGGAGAGGGTAACTTACTTCCTGGAAAGCAGAGTATATAGTATAGCCACATCAGAGTGGGTTCAGGAAGGGTACGGGAACTATGGATCCAGTGCTCTGCTGAGAAGCAGAGGTCATGAAGGCTCAGGTGAACAAGGAGACTGTTGTAGCTGTCTTTTTTCATGTGGAGAAGGCGTATGATATGATGTGGAAGGAGGGGTTGTTAATCAAGCTTGATATTATGGGGGTAGGAGGAAGAACGTACAACTGGATAAAGGATTTCCTGTTCGGAAGGTCTATCAGGTGAGGGTGGGGAAGTCTTTATCAGGCAGCTACTTGGTGGATAACGGTACACCACATGAGAGTGTGATTAGTCCTCTGTTTTTCTCAATCATGATCAATGCTGTTTACTCTCAGGTACAGCCGGATATAGGGAGGTCGTTATTTGCAGATGATGAGGCCTTATGGAAGAGGGGAAGAAATGTGCCATACATAGTCAGGAAGGTACAGCAAGCAATTGATGAGGTAGAGCGGTGGGCATTAATGTGGGGATTCAGGTTCTCTGTAGAGAGAACTCAAACAGGGTTCTTTACCAGGAGGAAGGTGGGAGATGAGGTATGCTTGAGGTTATATGGAAGAAACTTGGAGAGGGTAGGGGCCTTCAGGTTCCTTGGGGTATACTTTGACACTAGACTGACCTGGGCAGAACACATTGAGAGAGTGGTGGGAAAGTGTAAGAAGGTGCTAAATGGGATGCGCTGTCTGACGCGGAAGGAGTGGGGGGCTGGGCATTCCTCATTGAAGACCATGTATGTAGCATTGATCTGATCTGCATTAGACTATGGCAGTATAGCATATGGTTCAGCAGCCCAGACCTCACTGGAAAGGCTAGATGCCATACAGGGGCAAGGACTCAGAATATGCAGTGGGGCGTTTGGACGTCCCCAGTGGCTGCATTACAGGTAGAGATGGGGGATATGCCATTGCAGATTAGGAGACAGCAGCTGGCAATGAATTATTGGGTCAACCTACAAGGACATGGGGTGTCTCATCCTTCGAAAGGGATTTTACAGGCATGCTGGGAGCAATAGCAAAGACAGAACACAAGCTTTGGGGGGGTAATACCTAGGTGAAGGAAATGGGACTGTGTGGAAGGGAGTTTAGTCCAATGGTAGTTATTCCTGTAAATCCACCATGGCTACTCCCAGTAGTTGATCTAGAAGTGTTGGAGAGACTACAGGATGATACGGAGGGTGTTGATCCATCTGATTTCTTTAAGAGACGTCTGGAAACTATGTATCAGGATTTTGTAGCCATTTACATAGATGGTTCAAAAGATCCAAGGACAGGATGTACTGGGTCAGCATTTGTAGTGCAGGAATGTGGGGTGGAAGTCAGGAAACGTATTACAGATCATCTGGCTGTATATACGGCAGAGCTGATGGCCATACTGTTGGAGTTGCAGTGGGTGGAGAAAGTCAAACAAGACAGATTAGTTATTTGCTCTGATTCATGTGCAGTGGTAATGAGTCTCCAGTCATTTAGCTCACGTAGCAGACAAGACCTGCTTTATGAGGGGCTACAAACCCATGGCACGATTAAACAGATGGGTATACAGATACGATTTTTCTTGGGTCCCAGCCCATGTGGGGGTGGAAGGGAACGAGGCAGTAGATGAACTGGCTAAACAAGTACTTAGTAGTGGGGATGTTGATGTTGATGTTTCAATGAGCAAGGCAGAGGCAAAAAGACTGATATATACAGTGATGGTGCAGAGATGGCAGGAGCAGTAGAATAGAGATAAGGGAAGGCATTTATTTCAAGTACAGAGGAAAGTCGGGGAGGACGACAGGAAGGGACAGAAGAGAGGAGGCTATTTTTACAAGATTAAGGGTGAGACACAGCCAGTTGAATAAGACATTAAATGTGATAGGAAAGTGTGATTATTGTCAGGAAACAGAGACCGTGGAGCATGTATTGCTGCAGTGTGGGCAGTATCAGGGGGAAAGAGAGGATGAGATCTAGTATGAGGGAGAAGGGGATACAGGAAATTAGTTTAGAGTATATTGAGTAGAACGTCATTAGATATAGTCTCAAATATTTAATATTTTTTAAGAGTAACAGGGCTGGCAGGTAGACTTTAGTTTCTCCCTGTCTCTGGCCCACAGTCCTGTACAGTAGGTGGCGGTAATGCACCATAACGTTGGATGAAAACTGCCGATAAACCCCACTGAAGAAGAAGACTACCTCCTTCCAGCAGTGTGTAGCAGGGAGATTCCTAGATGTGAGAAGTGTGCAGGAGGACCTGAGACAAAGGAATGTGTAGTATTGATGGAATAAGTTGTGTGTGTAAAATGGTGCTGGAGATCAGAGGTGTCCGGTGAGAGAAAGACAGGTTGAGGTTGCCAGGATCAGAGTAGTGCAGAAGGTGTCGTATGCTGACGCAGTGGAGAGAGTAGTAGAGGAAGATGGGTCCAGGGTGAGGGATACTGAGAGGATCCATGTGATTAGGCCGAGGTCAACAGAGAGTGATGGGAATAACATGCCATGGTTGTCAACTGTACCACAGGAATAGAACGTAATGCAGTGCCTTAGACCACTGCGCCACTCGGGTTAGTTGGTTTTCCCTCACTAACTTTAAGCATCAGTTGTCAGAGCAGCTTACCGATCACTGCACAGCCAATCTGTAATTAGCCCACCCAACTACCTCATCCCCATATTGTTATTTATTTTAATTATTTGCACCCCATTATCTCTATTTGCACATCAACTTCTGCATATCTGTCATTCCAGTGTTAATACTAAATTGTAATTATTTTGCACTATGGCCTATTTATTGTCTTACCTCCATAACTTACTACATTTGCACACACTGTATATAGATTTTTCTATTGTGTTATTGACTGAACGTTTTGTTTATCCCATTTGTAACTGTGTTGTTGTTGTTTTTATCGCACTGCTTTGCTTTATCTTGGCCAGGTCGCAGTTGTAAATGAGAACTTGTTCTCAACTGGCTTACCTGGTTAAATAAAGGTTAAATAAAAATAAATGAAAATGAATTAATACTACAGAATAGTAGGCAGACACACAGCCACTTCACTAGGTGGCGGCATGCACCTATTACAATTGTTTGCGGATCGCCATAATAACAAGGAAGAAGAGCCCCACTTCCTTCAGTCTGCTCTACTCCAGCCACTGACTACTGCGGAGGTTGCATTGCTTTAAATGCCTCATGGCCACTGCAGACGTCGGATTGAACATACATCGGGGTTTACTGCTTCGCTGCACAGATAGCGCTGCTGTAATCAGTCTGATATTTTATAGGCTACCCTTACGGGCCTCAGTAAATTATTACTATCTGGACTCTCGACGAGGATGTTGTTCCAAGTGGCTCTCGGGTAGAGGTAGAGGTAGACGATAACAGATATCAGGATTCTTGGTGAATAGGGTGTTGAACGTTTTATTGACTCTAATAGAGCAGGTAAAATCTTATCCAATATCTTTCTGAAGTACGATTAGCCAACATTAAACCTTTATTTGTCACAACTTAAATCGAGTTTCGATATTTAAAAGGACGTTTGATTGCTCTGGTCTAGCTGTGACAAAGAAAGTAACTAGTGTAGGCTAGCTACAGATTTACTCTTGAGGTTTTTTTATTTGAAGAAACGCTGAAGAAAGAATAGCTTCCACGATGGATCAGGTAAGTTTGGTTTACTTTTATTAACAGTATGCCTACTGTGGTGTATAACATGTCTAGACCTAGTTTTCATCATCTGGTGGTAATAAACTATTGGTATATTTTGTCCTTCAGCAAAGTAGCCTACCAGCCTATTGCACACAGATTGATACAAGGCAATGCGCAACGAGCAGCTGAAGTCAGAACCATGGAGAAATAATGAGTCCAAGCCTACACCTTTTAGTAGGGGTGTTGGTAAAATGACCAGGGAAGCCAATCCAGAAAAATTGCCATTTACAACCTATTTGTTGTGATAATTGCGTTTTTTGTTCTATAACCTGTTACTTTATATGACTTGACAAAGCCGAGACAAGAAGACAGTGGCAGAATAAATTCAACTACACCTTTTTTTCAATCATAAAACCGGAGAGGAACGTCTGTCTGGTTGAGTATTGTTAAATTGCGTCAATTCAAATCTGGTATAGGAACAAAAAGAGGTCAATACACGTCTTCTAAAATAGACTAGTATTTTAATTAATGCAAACACTTGAATTGGTAAATATGATGTTCGTATATTCAGGCCCACTGAAAAACCACGCAGGGCAGTCAGAGAACTGAGCCATTGTTATAAGTTCTTCTTTAAATACAGAGATAGTGCCTGCTTGGAGCAGGCACTATCAGAGTAGAGACTGAGCGTGGTTTAGACTTACTCAGCCTATCTTTGGCGCACAGGCTGGTCCCAGCCCCTTGGCGCTTCACTGTTGCCAGGCATTAGTTGTTATCTCCACAACTTGTCTCGAGTCAGCAACCTCAGACATCTTTGTAGCAGAACACATGTCCTTGAGCGGTTTAACAAAGAGGCAGTGTGTGTGTATGTGAGACAAGTCCTATCTCATCCTACCCCCTAACAGTTCCCCACATTAATCACAGCTTGTTATATTAAACAATCTATATCAGTACAGTACAAACCTATTATGTTTAATCATTAATGTATTCTTTCTAAACTAGGCATCACATCTAGTTATAAGAAAATTGATCCCCACAATCCCCCTTTTCACACCCGCTGGGTGTGAACCCAAAATAAGAAATTTCAGGGAAATTTAGGATTCCCCCTTTTGACACCCACTAGGGTGTCACTCATTAAAATACAATACAAACAAAAATAATCACACTTTTATTAATAGGCAATAATGATAATAAAAAAATAAAAACCCTCAGTCCTTCCATCTACACCTAACTTGTACTAGGTTGGCTACCAGCCACCCTGGAACTTCAAACCTTCACATAAGGAAAGACAAACGTTCACAATGGTTAACTTGATTAATAAAGCATAAAACATAAACAGGGAAGTAAACTTTAGCCCCCTTTAGACACCCTCTAGGGTGTCACTCCACCACCTCACCAATAGCAAACCAAGGTTCATCCTTTGTCAACCCCAGTTTCTTCCGAAAGCTAGACTCAGTGTCTGCATCCCCTTCTTGAGCCCCTAGGAGGGGCATCATACCAGCCGCATGCACGACATCTGTAACAGACTTTCTCAGACAAGGAATTACACAGGCAGTACAGCACATTAATATTAGAAACACAACTACTAGGGTCAGAAATACAGTAACCACCATAACAGAGTACTTACCAAACCACTCCCTCAACCAGGAGAACAGTCCGTTTCCCTCCATTCCAGCCATGCTCTTCATTTCAGCTGATAGTTTATCTAAACCAACTAGGGCTTTAGAGATACTCCCGTCAGGACTGGTATTGTTGGGGATAAACGTACAACAATGGCTTACCATTCTATAGACACCACCCCTTTCTGCCTGATCTAGAGCCAACCTCTTTTTACTAAGTCATAAGAGTGAGATGGCGGATAATTGTTCAAAAGATCCCTTCTGTTGCATCCCTAGTCTAGCCAATAAATCGTTGTTGGTCGTAATAGATATAATTAATCCAATTCACAATTTTGTTTATTGTTACCCACCAAAAGAATGTGGTAGTAAACCCTTCCCCTAATTGTTTCATAGCTGTTTAAACACTTGAGTCTAGGAACAATCCGCTGTGGGGGCCGAACACGAATATAATGGGATTTTATAATCCCAAGCTGCTTATTGACATGTACCCCACCCATTGGCTACGTCCCTAACCCTTATTTTGAATATGACAGTCTGCCCTTCTCTGACTCCCATTTTGTAGGCCACTCGTCCTTGACGGTCAGTATGTGGGGTCGCTTCTCTTCTCTTTTACTTCTTAACAATGGTAAGGGCATAGCACAATTGGTGGTGGATCTTGACATATCAAGACCATTGCCGAGACTATGATGCAACTCAAGTTATCCATATTCCCAAAAACCGCCAACCCTCTCCTGTCCTCAATCTTTCTGCTTGGTACTACCCCATTGTCATGTGAATTTCTATCTCTAATTCAACCTAAGCTTGAATCATTACCAGAGGTTGTAAAGCTCTGGTTTTAATCATCAATGATTCAAGGTCCACAATCCACAAGTAATTATCGGTATATTTATTCATGGAGAGCTCTGCCGCCAAAAACACAAACATACTGTTTTTATACCCCGTGACAAACAAAGGCACTATGCTCCTCCCACCTTTAGGTGGCTTTCTTAAAACAGTTCCCGCCTTCTTCTTTACCCTTGAATGTTTAGTAATGTTAGTGGGTTGACACTACATGATAATTCGAATATCGTATACACATTTCTACTGTATTTGGGGTGAAATCTTTTAGTAATTATTTTTAATACACAAATTAATCTATCAATCCACCCTTTTGACTAAATGGTTTCATCTTCAGGATAAATGTATTTTACAAGCATGATTAATCTCAGAGATCACATCAGAACTAATAAACATTTCATCCAATTGCGGTCTTTCAGGGTCCAAATCCTCGTCATCCACCAAGCCTGGAGGATCGTTTTTCACATTCCCCTGGTCAGAGTCCGGAGTCCATCTCTCATCATTGTTTAGATACTGCATTTCACCAACGCCTGACTCACCAATCCTCGGACACAGGGAACAAGACAACAACCACATAATACAAGAATACCCATACAAACACTGACCGCTCCTAAAATGGTGGCTGCTAGGGTTTTCCATTTACCAAATATTTCATCAAACCATCTATCCACAATGTACTAACTTCTGAGTTCAGTTCATCCTTCACTTAGTGCAGTTAATTCTGTAAGAGCTCTGGTGACTGTCCCATCCAGTGTGGTGTTGTTAGGGATAAATATGCAACAATGGCTTATCTTTCTATAGCCACCGGCCCTTTCTGCCTGATCTAGAACCAACCTCTACTAAGTTATGAGCGGGATGGCGGATAATCGCTCAGAGATCCCCTTTACTGCATCTCTAGTCTGGTCAATAAATTGTTGTTGGTTGTAATAGATATAATTTATCCAATCCACATTTTTGTTTGTCACCCACCAGAAAAATGTTGTAGTAAAACTCTCTCATATTTGATTCATAGCTTTGTATTCGTCTGGAACACCCCTGGGGATGCCTATACCATCTATCCAAATTGGGCTATTTCCTTCCTGACTTATATTTCTTTTTCTCCTAATTATTCTTCCTGTCACTGGTCTTTGATGACCAATTCTTACAGGTTGGACCAACAATACTGGTGCACAAGTACCCACCCATCCCTCTGGTAATGTCTGCCGAATGCTCCCTTTGTTAGTGCATGCCCACCACACATCAGTCAGAGGGATGGTTAGGCTCCTAATTTTTTCCCCTCCCTTCCTTATCTAAATCAGTCACATTAATTATCTCCTTACAGCCATCAAAATCACCCAAGTTACGGGTGCCATTTCTATGTCTGTAACACTGGTATTCGCCAGGAGTTAAAGTGAATCTAGGTGGGCTGGCCCAGTATGTCAATTTTGCCAACCCAATCCCTGTGCAATTTGGCTCTTTTTGATTGGACCCCAGGTCTAATACACAGGGAAACATTGCCTTTGGCATTGGGGAGGTCAACATTGTTGGTCGCCCAATGGAGCATGCATAACAATTGGTCTCCCCCAAGGCCCTAGCGGTGTATTTCATCCACTTTAACCAGAGATTCTCATCAGGGACCCCCTCCACTTCCCCATTGTTCCATTCTTGGAGGAGAAAATCTTTCATAGTGGACGGGTTAGTTGAATTGACTCCGTCATCCCTTGACTGATTTACTCGGTCTATTGCTGTTAGTGGATTAATGACAGTACCTGCTCCCTCTATATATTTTGACTCCATCAAATATAATCTTAGACAAGTATCCCGTCCGTATACGTCCGCGCAAGCCCAGTAAATTCTTTTCATGTCCTCTTTAGTGACTTTTACTATCGTTACTACCATCTCCGTGGGGATGTCGTTATACCTTCTTATCCTCCATCTGGACGTCCAGCTCCCCCCCCCGTCTCATATCTCCTTCCCCCAGTATGTCTAAATACCTGAGCCCAGGAACAATCCGCTGAGGGAGCTGAACATAAATACAACGGGATCTTATAATCCCATGTTGCTTGCTTATCCGCTCTGATAAGATCCCTAATCATAATTTTGAATCTTACTCCCCACCCTTCTCTGACTCCTATTTTGTAGATCACTCGCCCTTGACAGTCAGTATGTCGGGTCGCTTCCCTTTTATTTCTTAATAATGGTAAGGCCATAGCGTAATTGGTGCGAGGTGGTGGTGGATCTTGACATACCACGACTATTGCCGAGACTATGATGCAGCTCAGGGTCACCCATATTCCCAAAAACCGCCAACCCTCTCCTGTCTTGAGTCCTTCTGCTCGGTACCACCCCATACTCACACCCTAGGAACACACTACAGTGATGATAGGTCTGGGTAGGAGATCTTCGTTGACAGAGATGACCCCCGGACCCTGTGGCCCAGTTCCGCTCGTCAACTCTGCGTGTGCTAAGCGGTGCTTGTATGTGGTCTTACCTTCTTGCAGTGGGTAACATGGACCCAGGTTCCTCTCTCTGCTATTCTAATGGCCAAGGTGGTTACCAACATAACCTGATAGGGCCCTTCCCAACAGGCCTGCTTCCAGTTTTCCTTCTAGTGACTGGATGCTCACCAGTCACCTGGTTAGATAGTGGGTCACCTTCTCCTTTAGTTCACCTGTGGGGCACAAAACCTCTGACATACGGGTGTGGTTAATAAACTATCTTCACACATGTTCAGATTAATCTAACAATTTCTGACTGCATTCTCTTTTTAGACTGTATCTAAAAAAAAAATATTTTTTAAAAAAAAGTATTTTGTCCTCTCCTTCGTATATTATTTAATACAATTAGCCTCTTCCCCCCTCTTGACACATAGTTCTGCTTATGTGTCAATTTTTTCCACCTTCCTAAACATTCCCTTAGGTTATTTATCAACCAATTGCCATGCCTTTCATTTTTGAGATTGTCTTTTGCTTCTTTATTGCTCCTCCCACTTCCTTTGTCTTTATGGCGGCTAAATTCGACTTTCATTCAGTTCAGAATCAATTAGTAATCCAACAAACAATCTCTTATCTTGTAAAAACACTTATGTTTAGTTCAACCTCTGTTCTACCCCGGCTCTCCCGGGCTTGACCTGAAGACTGATTGTTGGACATGACAAGTCCATTTTTAGGTCAGCTAAGTATTCTGCCTAGCAACAAAGAATAAAAACCTATATGTTCGTGATTAACCCAGTTATCTCTAATAGCCCACCAAAAAACACCTCATCTTTAAATCACGACCAATGTCATATCCCTCCATCTACCATTTGGGTAACATCCCTGATATATGTATGAAAAGCTAAGACTGTTTGGGAAGAGAGCAACAACATAAACTGTTCTTCCTCCTCAGAGTTCCAAATGATTTTATCATGGGCTGCCATTGCCTTCCCATAGATTGCTCACTTTGTGTCCCTGTTCTGCTAGGAAGGTTAACAATTGGATTGTATCCCTCTTACATCCCTCCTGAGTGGGATTAGCCAATAGAATATCATCTACATAAACTAACATTTGGCTTCCCTCCTGAGGTTCAAACTTTCCCAAATTCCTAGTTATAGCCTGGGCAAAGATTGTATGACTTTCCGAGTAGCCTTGAGGCATCCTAGCCTATGTCCATTTCCTTCCTTGAAAAGTAAAGCCAAACCACCCCTGACTATCCGGATGAACTGGGATACTAAAGAAAGCATTAGCTAAATCTATCACTGTAAAATAGGAGTTTTCTGGTTTCAATTGGTTCAGCAATGTATGTGGATCTGGTACACATGGAGCTCTGGGAATTATATTTCTATTAACCCCCTGCAAGTCCATTACCATCCTCCAGTCGGCGCTAGGTGCCGCCTTTTTAACAGGAAATACTGGAGAGTTGCATTGTGCCTCATCTCCAGGAATTATCACCCCTCCCTTAAGTAAATGCTCAAATGTAGGTGTTATCCCTTTTATTGCTTCTGGTTTCATAGGGTATTGCTTTTGGTATGGTCTATGATCGGATCGAGGAATCACTTGTACTGGAGCTACCCCCTTAATTAGTCCCACATCGGCTGGTCCTTGTGACCATAATTTGAACGGAATTGCTGCCAACTCATCCTCCTGTTCCTGAGTTAAGAAAATCTCTTCCTGTCATCCGTTAAAATTTGTCTCCAGGTGGACCCCGGGCTGGGTTTTTGCTCTCCAATTCAATTTTCATCTATACCTCCCCGTGGAGTGGCTATACTGATCCCCATTTGGTGTATTTTGCCAGTCAGTGATGTTTTTCCCCTGTTTTATCCATTTACCTAGTGATAACCATTCCTCTGAAGGTTCTTTCACTAGGGAAACATGGGGGCTCCACCTTTCTCTGTACAGTCTCTGGCTTTGTGGTCCTAACTCCACCTCTACAGCTGCCCGTTTTTTATCATAGTGAACCCATTTTATCCCAATTGTTTTTTCTGTGGTTTTTAACAATTCTTCCTCATAATCTGGGTTAGGACCTGGGTGCTCATTACACCATAATGTACAGTGTAAGTCATCTACCGTCATCTTGGTTGATCCAATCACTAACTCATTACTTAGGTCCATTAGTGATTTCGGTATGTCTGTGAGTCCCCCTCTTAGCAGATCCTGGCTATACTAATAGCATGGTTTTCCCTCCCCGCTCAATACCATATTATCCCTTACGACATATGCCTTCATACCCCTCAGCGTTGGCTTTACAGCTACGTTCAACTGAGTCATGGCATCCCTTCCTAGCAAATTGACCGGACACAGGCTTGATACAAGTACAGGTATGCATACCTCTCCCCCTGAAACTTCATGTTTTAAAGTCACCGTGGCCGATAATCGCTCTATAAATTGATGGCCCGAGGCCGAGCGTACCATGATTTTTTCCCCATTAATTCTAATTCCTTTGGGTATGTCGGCTACACAGATCGCTGTGCGACATGCCCCTGTGTCACACAAGAATTTAATATTTTTCCCCAATATTGTTAAGGTGAGGTATGGTTTCTGTTCTTGCTGCAGAGCCAATTCAATCGTTTCCAATTCAAACACTTCACACCCTGTATCAATGGTATCCTCTGACCCCTCTCCTTCCTGTCTTAGGGTGCACTACACCCTCTATAGCTCTTACTACCTCTTTCTCTCTATCTAACTTCTATCATTACTGAATCAATGATAATACATTTACATTCTAGTCACCCAGCAGACGCTCCTATCCAGAGCGACCTACAGTTAGTGAATACATATTATTCTTTTTATTCTTTTTTTTTCTACTGGCCTCCCCCCGTGGGAATCGAACCCATAACCCTGGCGTTGCAAACACCATGCTCTATCAACTGAGCTACATCCCTGCCGGCCATTTTCCCCCCTACCCTGGACGACGCTGGGCCAATTGTGCGCCGCCCATGAGTCTCCCGGTCGCTGCCGGCTGCGACAGAGCCTGGATCCGAACCAGGATCTCTAGTGGCACAGTTAGCCCTGCGATGCAGTGCCTTAGACCACTGCGCCACTCAGGATAATAATAACTGCAATAATTATCAATAATAATTATAATAACTATTACGAATTATATTGTCATTTTTCTGATGTTCTAATTGTAGTCTATTCCATCACTTTAGTTTAAAATATAAAGTTATTTATAACAAATCCAGAACCCACCACAGGCTGGCGCTATTCCCCCAGCACAACAGCCAATGCCACTTGCTTCCCTGTAACGAAAATAAATTATCGTTTTAAAATTTTCCAACTATTTGTATTTTCCCGCTAACCCATTTCAGTTCGCTATTCAATATCTTTAACAGTTTTCTCTGATTCGGCCCCAATCAATAAAACAAATGCTTGATATTGTTCATCAGCATACACTTAATGACATTCCTACCATTTGAACTATGTCCTGTCTCACCTCCTCCCCCTCTCCTGCTCCTTCCTACATTATGGGGGAGGCGCGGGAAACTTCCCTACAATCTACCTTCTTAGGAAATAATGTCATTCGTACTTGTAACATATTTTCATAGATTATTTAGAATACTACTAAAGTTATCTTATGCAACTTTTAATACACGTAAAAACTCTCTCTCTCCACCCATTCTCTATTGAATAAGTGTGTCTTCCTAGTTACCCCATAACCACGCCTCAAATCTTTTATTCAGCATTTAACCAACCAAATACTAAGTAGTATCCGGTTATCATTTATACCCGCCGTTGAATTCCCTCATACACACATATTTCACCTTATGCCATTCAAATGCCCAACACGACAGAATAGTTCAATTCAACTCTCTATTGGTTTTTCAAGTAGCTCCGGACCAGAGCGTCTGCCAACTGACCAAAAATGCAAATATTCTCTACTTTCTCACTCATTACGTACGTCTACGTTTGAGTGCGAAAGTTCATACACCTGCATTTACATTTTACATTTTTTTACATTTTAGTGATTTTGCAGACGCTCCTATCCAGAGCGACTTACATGAGCAATTAGGGTTAAGTGCCTTGCTTAAGGGCACATCGACAGATTTTTTCACCTAGTCGGTTCGGGGATTAGAACCAGCGACCTTTCGGTTACTGGCACAACGCTCTTACCCACTAAGCTACCTGCCGCCTACCGTTGGACTTTATAGGTACCTCTCAAATAATCGCTTTGTGGTGTTTTTAGCCAATTCTTAATTGACACGAATAATTTTTTCAACCATTTTACCCGTTGAACCAAAAAAATTGACTGTCCTCCTCCTTTTCTTTACCCATGCAGTCACGATGGTTAAATATTCCTTTGTTCCCGTTAAAGCATTTTCGCGCTTAAAAAAAACACTCGCTGTCTCCAGCCCCTCCTTTCGCTGTTTAAAAAAAAATAATTGCTCCACAGTTGATATGCATTTGAGTAATCATATTTTCTAACTTTGCAACATCGAGATGCCCAATAAATCCATACCTCTTCTCCCAAATGGATCCATAAAACATGTTTCTCCGATCTCTTCCTAACATATATCGTTAATCTCCCGTTAATTCTCGAACTTGTTTAGAAGATGTCTTTCCCATGGTGGAACAATAAGAAAGCCCCCCCCCCCCCTTTTTGTTTTTTAAATAATTCACTCCCGAATTATTTTCGTAGGAGCTAATATCTTAGTGCGCCTCTTGCTTTTGTAATTAACCATTTAAAATTATTTAACCCCTAACCCAGAGTTTCTATTTAAAACTCCGGTTTCATGAAAAGAGTAAGTTACCCAATTTTTCTCACGCGACCTATTTTTTGCTCCTTCCTTGAAATAATGATCACGTCTCCCGATGGATTAAGTCTCACACATATACGACCTTATCATCTGCCAAACTTGTTTGCAAAGTTCTAGCAAATGCCCAGTCGTATATGCTACTCCCGACACATCCATCTCATACGATGATAATTATTTCCCTGTTTATACTGAACATTGCAATTCGTACAATGACAATATTAACTAGTTTACATTTGTGATTGCAATTCACTCCATGTCATTTCGGACTAGTTTATTTTTGTAATAGCTATTTACCTAGGATCAATTGCGGACCCTCCATGTTTCGTAATAATTATTACCTTCTTTGAGATTTTGGTAACCTGTCTGCCCTTTACAAGAATTCCTATTCTTATACAAGTTCAAATCATTTCACCAAAATCCATGAATAAAAATTACTGACCTTTTCCTTGCAGTCTGGATTAAAATGCTTTTTCAAACTTGTTAACGTCTTTATTGTTCATAAAGAGTAATCACCAGCCTGTTTATAACCTTAACGTCGAAGGCCAGGACTCTTTTACGGATGCTATCACCCGTCCGTGCACGGATTTCGGTGTCTTTAGAACGATAAAGATGTATTAAGCTCCGCTTCGAAGGACCAATCTGTCATGTGAATTTCTATCTCTAATTCAACCTAAGCTTGAATCATTACCAGAGGTTGTAAAGCTCTGGTTTTAATCATCAATGATTCAAGGTCCACAATCCACAAGTAATTATCGGTATATTTATTCATGGAGAGCTCTGCCGCCAAAAACACAAACATACTGTTTTTATACCCCTTGACAAACAAAGGCACTATGCTCCTCCCACCTTTAGGTGGCTTTCTTAAAACAGTTCCCGCCTTCTTCTTTACCCTTGAATGTTTAGTAATGTTAGTGAGTTGACACTACATGATAATTCAAATATCGTATACACATTTCTACTGTATTTGGGGTGAAATCTTTTAGTCATTATTTTTAATACACAAATTAATCTATCACCCATACTCACACCCTGAGAACACACTACAGTGATGATAGGTCGGAGTAGGAGATTTTCGTTAACAGAGGTGATCCCCAGACGCTATTGGTCCAGTTCTTCTCTCTAACTCTGCATGTGTTCAGTGGTGCTTGTATGTGTTCTTACCTTTTTGCAGTGGGTAACGTGGACCCAGGTTGCTCTTTCTGCTATTCTAATGGCAAAGGCAGTGACCAATATAACCTGATAGGGCCCTTCCCAACAGGCCTGCTTCCAGTTTTTCTTCTTTAGGGACTGGATGCTCACCAGTCACCTGGTTAGATAGAGTGCGTCACCTTCTCCTTTAGTTCACCTGTGGGGCACAAAACCTCTGACATACGGGTGTGGTTAATAAACTATCTTCACACGTGTTCAGCTCTCAATTTCTATTTCTGACTGCATTCTCTTTCTAGACTGTATCTACATTTTTATTTTATTTATATTTTGTCATCTCCTTCGTATATATTTATTATTTAATACTACCATCTCCTACCATCCCCCCTTTGACACATGTTTTGCTCATGTGTCAATATTACCACCTACCTAAACAATCACTTAGGTAATATTGGTAATTTATCATCCAATTGCCATCCCTTATTTTTACCCCCTAATTTTAACATAACAACCCTTTATAACCATCATACTAGGTGTGTTGTTTTGTATTTGAAAAACCCAATTTGAAAAACAACAACCACAAATAGCCAGGCCCCACTTGATTTGGTAGCTCACTTTTATGACCTAAATACTGCCTAACTTCACTACTGCTCCCCCTAGCCCTGGGCAACATTCCAATGAGATAAGCTAATCTCTTTCTCCTGGTTATACATTTTGTTAACCTTCAATTACCATCAGTAATCTAAAGATGGTAGTACACACAAAACATGATACAGATATCCCCAATCCTAACCCATCAATAATTGTTTGTATCAATCTAATTCCTCATAACTAATCCATAAAACCACTCAAAATTCCTTGAGTATACAATGATTATTTAATTGATTACCCTAAATCTGCTACATGTGATCTCATCTCAAATGATCCATTATCAATTATTTGATCAACCCCCTAAGAAAATCTGTCTCCCCTTCTATTGTTCCTGTCCCCCCTGTAAATGTCATATTTCATTTTTTAGCCAATACAATCATGGTTACATCAAATGTTCCCTCCTTTGGCCATTTAGTTACTATCTTTCTGGTCATTTTTCTCATTTGTTAGAGATACCAATATCTTCACTATTTTCTGGGAACCTTCTCTTCGTGATTGCTACTGGTGATCCTGCCATCTCTACTTCTGGTGTGGTCTAATGTCTATATTAGGGTGTAAGGTAAATTATTCCTGTTGTCTTTTTCAGCTAAACGTTTTATATCCCTCAGTTAATGGTATTTTCTCCCTAATATATCTTCATACTCTTCCTCTTTCCCTAAATGAGATTTAATCCCTTGCCTTTCCTCTACTATCCTTCTATCATTACTGGATCAATGATAATAACTGTAATAACTATTAATAATAATTGTAATAACTATTTCACATTAAATTGCGCCTTTTTCTGATAATGTTATAATTGTAGCCTATTGCATTACTTTAGTTTAAAATATAAGTTTGTTTATTTAACAAATCTAGAACCCACTATAGGTTGGTGCTATTCCCTCAGCATAATAGCTAAAGCTACTTGCATCCCCTGGTCCCCGTAACGAAAATAAATTATTGTTCTAGAATTCACCAACTATTTGCATACACCACTGGTGTAAAGCAACCTATCGAATAAAGTAATAACAATTAGAATTTATTAAAGCACTGCCTTCCAGTCAAGTATTTAGACCTCTACTTGAAATCTTACAGCTCAATCTAACTCGCTTGACTGTCTCTATTTTTTTTCTGCTAACCAGAGCCATAAATTATTCTCCTTTGTCCTCAACTCAATTTTCACAGCTCTATCGCCATTTCAGTTCGCTATTCAATTTCTTTAACTGTTCTCTCTGATTAGGCCCTAATTAATGAAACAAATACTTGCTATTGTTGATAAGCATACATTTAATGATATTCCTATCATTTGAACTATCTCTCACCCCTCCCCTTGTTCCTTCCTACACAACGGGGGAGGCGCGGGGACCTTGTAACATATTTTCATAGACCTTTCTAGAATACTTCTACTTAAGCTATCTAATTCAACCTTTCACATTTCTCAATCCACGTAGTAATCTAGGTCTATAGCCCTAATGCGAAAACTTTACCCACTGTCCCTACCTGGGTTTGAACCCGGGACCCTCTACATACATTGCCAGTCACCCCACACATTCTGCGATGCTTTCAAAGTAAATACTTCCAGTTCATAGAGCAAGTGACGTCACCAAATGAAAACCGCACTAGCTCTCACCTCATTCAGCAACACAAAAACTCTCTCTCCCTTCACCCATTCCCTATTGAATAAGTGAGTATTTCTATTTAACCCCAACCACGCTACAAATCTTCCATTCAACATCAACAAACCAAATACTCAGTAGTATCCGGTCACCACCCATACCAGCCGCCGAATTCACTCATACACACAGACCCCACCCCATGGCACCGAAATGCCCACCCCATGCCACCGAAATGCCCAACAAAACATAATAGTTCAATGGAGCCCCCTATTGGCTCTCCACTATTTATACATTACTTCCATAACCACACCAGTCATGGTCCAATCACCCATCAAACCCCATCACATGATCAAACAACGGCACAACCTTAAACTCATATGGGGCGGCAGGTAGCCCAGTAATCAAGAGCACCGTGCCAGCAACCGAGAGGTCGCCGGTTCCAATCCCCGAGCCGACCAGGCAAAAAATCTGCCGATGTGCCCCCGAGCAAGGCACCCAACCCCAATTGCTCCTGCAAGTCGCTCTGGACAAGAGCGTCTGCTAAATGACCAAAAGTGCAAATGTAAATATTCTCTACTTTCTCACCCATGATGTACATCTACGTTCGGGTGAGCAAGTTCATACGTTATACATCTAAGGTTGCTGGGGCCTCTTTCATTCCCCGCCAATACATTAGGTAAGGCTATCAGTGGGTACTGGCCCCCTCCTACTCTCTCTCTCTCTCTCACTGCTTCTTTAAATTTACCCCTACGCGGTTCTCCCTCCTGTTTCCACTTCCGAACAGGTTTTGTCCGTTTTTCGTTTTAATTTGTAATATTCGTCCGTTATTTAATTATTTAAAGTACGTCTATCTATTTATTTAAATCAAATTATTCCCACCTAATTAGTTAAAGTTGGTGCATATTTATATTTCAACGATAAACCAAATTATTTCAGTCTAATTATTTAACCAGTATTTTGCAGGGTCAAACATCAAACGTTAAATTAAATAATAATCCAAATTGCTTCAACTTAATTATTTAAAACCAGTATTATGCTATGTCAAACATCAAACGTTACAGTTAAGTTATATCAGTTCAAATGTTTCAGTTTAGTCATACTAGTTATTCATTATTCTACCTTTTATATTCCCAATTGTTATTAACGGGTTATACGGTTTAAGCAACCACAGACTTCTTTAACTCCTAATTAGTTTTCTATCAAGGTATACAGGTTCATTAATTTTAATAACCCGCATTCACTCTTTTATTACACTGGGATCATTCACACTCTCATTCATACGACACCCTAAACTTTAAAGTGCTCCTCCGATCTGGGCTGTAACCCCAAGTACAACTCCCTGCCGAAGCGCAACACTATAGTGTACTTTAAAGTGTTCCTACGATCCTAGCCGTACTAGTTACGGACCTTGCCGATAGCGCAACACTATCTAAAATCGTAAGTGTCCCTCTGATCCTAGCCGTACCCTCGTAGTTACGATCCTTGCCAGTAGCGCAACACTTTTAATCCAATAATTCCCTATACCCCCAATTCCCACCCCCGGTGGTCCTATCCTGAGGGTTTCAGTATTTTCCCGATCCTAGCCGTACCCTCTTAATTACGGACCTTGCCGGTGGAACAATACTCTATGGTACCATGGTTTAACACTCACATTTACCACAGGTTTGCATGTCACAATATGGTGCTTATCTACTCATAATAATTCGTATAATAATTCATAATTTAGTTCACTTACATCAAACAGGTGTTTCACAAAATTAATTTGGATAAAGCCAATGTACAGAACTTTAGTTATATAACAATAGGTGTCTGCTTACCTGTTTTTAGTTGTCCGGACTCTTTGTGAAACACACCGTCCAACGAAAGCGATGTCCAATCGGCCGGACAATACCCAGCGAAGTCCCTCTACCAGATCACGTCGGGGTCACCAATTGTTAAGTTGCGTCAATTCAAATCTGGTATAGGAACAAAAAGAGGTCAATACACGTCTTCTAAAATAGACTAGTATTTTAATTAATGCATACACTTGAATTGGTAAATATGATGTTCGTATATACGGGCCCACTGAAAAACCACGCAGGGCAGTCAGAGAACTGAGCCATTGTTATAAGTTCTTCTTTAAATACTCTGACAGAGATAGGCCTGCTTGGAGCAGGAACTATCAGAGTAGAGACTGAGCGTGGTTTAGACTTACTCAGCCTATCGTTGGCGCACAGGCTGGTCCCAGCCCCTTGGCGCTTCACTGTTGCCAGGCATTAGTTGTTATCTCCACAACTTGTCTCGAGTCAGCAACCTCAGACATCTTTGTAGCAGAACACATGTACTTGAGCGGTTTAACAAAGAAGCAGTGTGTGTGTATGTGAGACACAAGTCTTATCTCATCCTACCCCCTAACAGTTCCCCACATTAATCACAGCTTGTTATATTAAACAATCTATATCAGTACAGTACAAACCTATTATGTTTAATCATTAATGTATTCTTTCTAAGCTAGGCATCACATCTAGTTATAAGAAAATTGATTCCCACAGTATATAAAACATGTTGCATGTAACAAACAGTTTGGTGACCTACAGAATGGTCAAGCAAGTTAATGTTTTCGGCCTACTAAACAACTATTGATTTAGAGTTACCGCAAGTAGCAAAGAAAATAATACTAATAATATGCCATTTAGCAGACGCTTTTATCCAAAGAGACTTACAGTCATGTGTGCATACATTTTTATGTATGGGAAAACAGGCGCTGCCTCCACTATTCAAGCACCATTTCAACTTCATTGTCATCTAATCACCTATGCTTAGTCTACAACAGTGACAACTAAAATATACCAAAAACCAGGGGTGCAACTTTCACTGGGGACGGGGTGGACATGTGCCCCGATCTTTCTTAAATTGCATCCCCCCCAGTTTTATCGTTGGAATGTGATACAAAACGAGGTAACGGTGTGCTTTAGGACCACGCAGACGCCTCAGAGCGGTCGGGTAGGCTGTTTGGAGTGTTTATCCGACTGGAATAAACAATTCAATAATTAAGTCCCCCAATTCTAATACCAAAGTTGCGCCCCTGCCAAAAACGATTTAGTCTGATTAACCTAAGCTTAATATGATGCATCTATCCATGTGTGCATGCAAGTAGAAAAAAACATGTTGACTCACCCAACTTGTAGAGAAATGTAAATTCCATCCTCCTCTGTCATACAGTACACGCTTTTAGTTTTTTTTGGCCTAGGCTACCTGGCTAAGATGCTTGCACGCTAGCCTAGTGTTATGATGATTTGTGATACAAGATTCATTAATGTATGGAGAAATCATAAGCTGTATGTGGACAGAGAACAAGGACAAGCCATGTGTTATGTCGGTCACGAGTGAGTACTAGAAGGTCAGTGTGCCAAGATAGAATGGGGGGCCACTGTTGCTAATCTTAGGATTGGTGCGTGATGGAATGGCCTGGCTAGGGTGCCACCCGACACCAAGGAGAGGAATGATATGTAGGAAGTGAGTGGCCGTTAGTAATAGTTAGCAACTGGGTACGATAAAAGTAGGTTGGAAGTGCATTATATAAGTTGAAAGATGTGGTAAGGGAGTCAGTCAAATCAAATCAAATCAAATTTTATTGGCCACATGCGCCGAATACAACAGGTGCAGACGTTACAGTGAAATGCTTACTTACAGCCCTTAACCAACAGTGCATTTATTTTTAACAAAAAAAGTAAAAATAAAACAACAACAAGAAAAGTGTTGAGAAAAAAAGAGCAGAAGTAAAATAAAATAACAGTAGGGAGGCTATATATACAGGGGGGTACCGGTGCAGAGTCAATGTGCGGGGGCACCGGCTAGTTGAGGTAGTTGAAGTAATATGTACATGTGGGTAGAGTTAAAGTGACTATGCATAAATAATTAACAGAGTAGCAGCAGCGTAAAAGGATGGGGTGGGGGGGAAGTGCAAATAGTCCGGGTAGCCATGATTAGCTGTTCAGGAGTCTTATGGCTTGGGGGTAGAAGCTGTTGAGAAGTCTTTTGGACCTAGACTTGGCACTCCGGTACCGCTTGCCGTGCGGTAGCAGAGAGAACAGTCTATGACTAGGGTGGCTGGAGTCTTTGACAATTTTGAGGGCCTTCCTCTGACACCGCCTGGTATAGAGGTCCTGGATGGCAGGAAGCTTGGCCCCAGTGATGTACTGGGCCGTAAGCACTACCCTCTGTAGTGCCTTGCGGTCGGAGGCTAAGCAGTTGCCATACCAGGCGGTGATGCAACCAGTCAGGATGCTCTCGATGGTGCAGCTGTAGAATTTTTTGAGGATCTGAGGACCCATGCCAAATCTTTTCAGTCTCCTGAGGGGGAATAGGCTTTGTCGTGCCCTCTTCACGACTGTCTTGGTGTGTTTGGACCATGATAGTTTGTTGGTGATGTGGACACCAAGGAACTTGAAGCTCTCAACCTGTTCCACTACAGCCCCGTCGATGAGAATGGGGGGCGTGCTCAGTCCTCTTTTTTTTTCCTGTAGTCCACAATCATCTCCTTTGTCTTGGTCACGTTGAGGGAGAGGTTGTTGTCCTGGCACCACACGGCCAGGTCTCTGACCTCCTCCCTATAGGCTGTCTCATCGTTGTCGGTGATCAGGCCTACTGCTGTTGTGTCGTCGGCAAACTTAATGATGGTGTTGGAGTCGTGCCTGGCCATGCAGTCATGGGTGAACAGGGAGTACAGGAGGGGACTGAGCATGCACCCCTGAGGGGCCCCCGTGTTGAGGATCAGTGTGGCAGATGTGCTGTTACCTACCCTTACCACCTGGGGCGGCCCGTCAGGAAGTCCAGGATCCAGTTGCAGAGGGGAGGTGTTTAGTCCCAGGATCCTTAGCTTAGTGATGAGCTTTGAGGGCACTATGGTGTTGAATGCTGAGCTGTAGTCAATGAATAGCATTCTCACGTAGGTGTTCCTCTTGTCCAGGTGGGAAAGGGCAGTGTGGAGTGCAATAGAGATTGCATCATCTGTGGATCTGTTGGTGCGGTATGCAAATTGGAGTGGGTCTAGGGTTTCTGGGATAATGCTGTTGATGTGAGCCATGACCAGCCTTTCAAAGCACTTCATGGCTACAGACGTCAGTGCTACGGGTCGGTAGTCATTTAGGCAGGTTATCTTAGAGTCCTTGGGCACGGGGACTATGGTGGTCTGCTTGAAACATGTTGGTATTACAGACTCAGTCAGGGACATGTTGAAAATGTCAGTGAAGACACTTGCCAGTTGGTCAGCACATGCTCGGAGTACACGTCCTGGTAATCCGTCTGGCCCTGCGGCCTTGTGAATGTTGACCTGCTTAAAAGTCTTACTCACATCGGCTACGGAGAGCGTGATCACATAGTCATCCGGAACAGCTGGTGCTCTCATGCATGCTTCAGTGTTGCTTGCCTCGAAGCGAGCATAGAAGTGGTTTAGCCTCGTCTGGTAGGCTTGTGTCACTGGGCAGCCTCGCGGCTGTGCTTCCCTTTGTAGTCTGTAATAGTTTTCCAAGCCCTGCCACATCCGACGAGCGTCAGAGCCAGTGTAGTACGATTCAATCTTAGTCCTGTATTGACTCTTTGCCTGTTTGATGGTTCGTCGGAGGGCATAGCAGGATTTTTTATAAGCGTCCGGGTTAGAGTCCCGCTCCTTGAAAGCGGCAGCTCTACCCTTTAGCTCAGTGCGGATGTTTCCTGTAATCCATGGCTTCTGGTTGGGGTATGTACGTTCGGTCACTGTGGGGGACGACATCATCGATGCACTTATTGATGAAGCCAGTGACTGATGTGGTGTACTCCTCAATGCTATCTGAAGAATCCCGGAACATGTTCCAGTCTGTGCTAGCAAAACAGTCCTGTAGCTTAGCATCTGCGTCATCTGACCACTTTTTATTAACCGAGTCACTGGTGCTTCCTGCTTTAGTTTTTGCTTATAAGCAGGAATCAGGAGGGATAGAGTTATGGTCAGATTTGCCAAATGTGGAGGGCGAGGGAGAGCTTTGTATGCGCTCTGTGTGTGGAGTAAAGGTGGTCTATAGTTTTTTTTCCTCTGGTTGCACATTTAACATATGATGAGGAAAAGCACG